>NW_028301552.1:31107500-31327500 GCF_042242905.1 Orbicella faveolata | reverse complement strand
GCGTCTGCGAGGTAGCGGACAAATCCAGATAAAAACGGAAAATATGCAGACCTGCCTTGTATGCCAAATGGTCAAACGGTCAAACGGCTCTACTCCGCTTACAAGTTCTTCTAATAACACAGCATAAAATGCCCTTCACAAACAAGTGTGAAGCAAAAAAGGTTGAGACTGAAATCCAAAAAAGAACGCGGAAACGTGCAAATGTCACGAGGGGTAGAAGTCCGTGTAATTTAACACAATTTTCACCAAACCATTCAGGCGAACCAAACACCAAAAAGTACTTTCCATTTAAAACTCTGGGTTTTCGTCATTCGTGACGGAAATAGCTGGAATACCCGAATTGGTTGGAGACTTTGAGGACCGAACTTGGTCTTCCATCAGAATTCGTAACGGCCAGATAACAATGAGAACAAAAACGGCGCTTGAACCATGGGGTTTGTCATTTTCCATGTCCGCGATGATCGGAAGGCATTGAAATATTAAGAGCTTTCCAAAGCCAGTGGATAGATTAAAAAACATTTTTTCTCTTGGAAGAATGATCAGTGAGGAGATCGGTCACTTCGAACAGAGATTTCACTGCTTCAAAAGCAGTATTCTACCTCTGCACACTAGTACGCATTATTTCTACTTGCTGATCCTTTCCGGTTTATTATAGATTGTGGGAGATTCTCTAATACCCAATAAGATCGAATTATCGCTTATTAAACAATTGCTTTATGAAGAGACCAATCACACACGACTACTCAGATCCTAGTAGTTCGCTGGGGGTCTCAAACAAGGATTTGTGCAATAATTCGCAGACGGTTATTTACAGGGAAATTTCTGTCTGCGGCGTAGGCTACGGAAACTGGAGCCGTCACGCACTGGGGACCTCTTCATTGGCATAGACTTCGACACTATGACATATCCGTGTGTAAAACCTCGGTTGTAGATAAAAAATGTCGATTTTAGCAATAGACAGAGGTTGAAAGTCAGTTAGTGATACAATAGTATATTAAAGTGGTGGCGTCAAACAAACACATAATCTTTGATTACTATACTACTAGTTTGTAGACAGTTATTTCCAGGTCACATGGTAGTGAGTATACAACAGTTTCCCTCACTTTTGGCCAAACTAACCCTAACCCTAGCTAACCCTAAGTATTACCGGTATCGCAGAGGTCACGGGTTCGAATCTCGTTCAGGTCTGAATTTTTTTTCAGGCGTTAATTTCTCAACTGCTTAAGTTGTGTTCATAACTGCGATGATCAATCATGTCTTTATATGTTTCTCCGCAGTTCAAATATATGATTTCATATGTTCACTTGTATTCTTCACCATCTACGGTTATATTACGAACCCGCAAAATGACCAGCTCCTAGATGGCTCAGTTCGTAGAGCACTGCACCGGTATCACAGAGCGAGTCATGGGGTCTAATCCCATTCAGGCCTGAATTTTTTTCGGGCTTTAATTTCACAACTGCTGAAGTTGTGTGCATAACTGCGATGATCAATCATGTCTTCGTATCTTTCTCCGCAGTTCAAATATATGATCTTACATATATTCACTGGTATTAAATTAATGTTATTTCAACCTAGAAAAGGTATTTTGGATAAATTTTAAACCAATCACAATGGCTAAAGCGTTTTGTCAGTTGTCAGCCTGAAATATGACTACAAATGTCAGTTGTCAGTTAAATTCTCGGGTATTAATAAGTTGTCAGTTATTTATTATTATTATTATTATTATTATTTTGCCATTTGTCAGTTGTTATGTAACCTCGTCCAGACCATCGTTCATGGCCTTGAATGAAGGCCACATAAGCATAATATTCGCGGCAAAATCATTTCAAATCTCTACGTGCGAGAATAGCAAGGGAGAAAATTGTAGTATCTTGTGCACTCCCTACATTTGTTAATCGCATCTTAAACATCTGATATAGTCAGCCAATACTACCCACAGTGGAGTGTCGCATACACTTCCCAGCATCAAAGTCGTATGGAGATCCTAATAACAGATTCCCATCACATGTAAGCCTTGCGGACCTACCTTTCTCGTTCGTGGACTTGTCCTGTTCCGACCGAGTAGGACTTGCTCGAGAAGTGTTTGACTTGGCGCGTATTTATTTTCCACTTTGGAGGAACGAAAATGACTTCAGCCAAGAAAGTCTACTCGACTTTGCACTGATCTTAGTTCATGACCTGTAGGTATAATTTCTCTTTTATCTGTCTGCATTCTTTGTAAGTCGCAGTTGATAGATTCGATCGAGGACAAACTGGTAATGTTGCATGTAAGTTTGGAAAATTCGATCGAGGACAAACTTATTTGTCAGCTTTTGTGTGTCTAGTTCGCTGCACCTCGATCGCTCAGCTAAATCCAGCCAGATTTTTAACATTTTTGGCCTTCATTAAAGCTCTTAGAACTAGTGCAGTCAAATTCTTAGCCTTTGTTGGGCTGAATAGTTAATATGACTTGCAATTTTTCCCTCAAACAAACTGGCAATGAATATTTTACGTTGGGTGTTGGTGTTCACGCTATTGAGCTTAAAATTAAGCTTCCTATTTTAAAAGATTTATAGTTACCATTTTCACAATCAACAGCCTACTAGCTTTATATGTGTATCACATGAACAAAGTCAACAAACCAAGTAGAGTTTCAATTTCCCGCTTCAGTTCTAAAGGCGGTCATTTTGGATTTTTTGATAGAGTTTGTTTCTGGCATCAGTCAGCTTACTTTTTTGAATAATTGTAGAAAAGCCTTCATTGTTTGCAAGGAAATGTATTTGATGCCAATTCAATTATGAAGGTCCAAACATAAACTGCTGGTTTTTTTTAGGTAATATTTTGGATTATTTTGGATCACCCATTAATGTAAGGCCTGCAGATCATGTGTACTAAAGGAAACTGTGGTCGAGTGTCGATCTATACCCTTGATAAACCTACAATCATCATCTCGATTGACACTCGATCCACTTCGTGATCGATACTCGCTCAACACTCAGTCAACATCTTGATTGACACTTGATCAATAGTTGGTTGACTGTCGACCAGCTCATCTGCATCAAATGAAAATTAGTTGACTGTTTTTTGAAACTTGGGAAGAGCTCTGTGAATGAAAAGTGTTCCCAGTCTGGGGCCTAAAAATCAAAATCCATAAGAGCCCCTCTAAGATGACCACAAGTCTATGGTCCAAAGATGGTCATGTGGTAATGAGGTGCCTTTGTAGCTTAGCACTATTTTGTCCAAAAGTACAGCAAGAACCCCATGTTAGTGCCCCCTTAGAAATGCTGCTTTTTTGGTTTAGTTTTAGGAGTCCAGTCATGCTGTCAAACCAAGTTGAGGATTACTCTGATCAAGAGGCAGAACTAGAGTATACTGGTGTTATTAACCTGTCAGGTGAGTAACAGTTACCTGTTGTTTTGAGAAAATGGCGTACAAAAGTAAGGCAAAGTTGTTTATGGCAATTTTGTGCTCGTGAAGACATGCAAGATAGTCTGGGATGTCCCTGATACATGAGTCATGTATGTCTCGTTTGGTGCTCAGTGGCAGGGGAAGGGGAGGGAGGGACAAAGGTCTGAACTTATCACTTAATGGCTTCCGCTTCTTATAATAATTATTATTTTCTTTTTCTATTACAAATTAGTATAAATTTACTAGCGTTCTATCACAGATGCTGTTCTCTGATTGGCTAGCATAGCAGTTTGCCCTTGTTAGCAAAATGACGGCCGCTTCTTGGCTTTTTCGAAGTGTCTGTAAAGAGAATTTAGATAAAGTTTTGAATGACTAGTAGATTTATACTAAAACAGTTACATGTAGTTGACTCGAGCTGTGCTCTCGTCAGCTATCACACGATAGAAGTCTCCAGCTTATGATCTAATATAGGGTACTGTTTCAAAAAATGCAGTGTTACATTTTCCCCTTTTTGTGCTGGTTCCTGCCACTTAACACTGACACTTCTGCCCTCTTTTCTCTTAACTACCACAGAGCTGGGGGTTAAGTCTGTGTCAGGTCAAGTGACTTGTACAGCGGGAGCTTATCTCGGTTTCTGTAGTTTGAAGTGACTACTAGTCCATTGTGGGGTTTCCCTCCAGCATTAAATTCACCAGTACCCATTTATACATCTGGTTGGAGAGAGGCACTGTGAGTGAAATGTGTTGTCCAGGAACACAACTCACCCCAGGCAGGGCCTGCACCCGGGCTTTCATTCCGGAGTCCAGTACACTAATCATCACTACACCCCACCTCCTCATTAAGAGCTGTAGCCGACCCCGTTTATCCCCGGCTTCCAACTTCCTTGTGCCTGTTCCCTACACTCAGTTTTAATTAAATTTATCAAACTTTGCTTGTTTCAAATCTCCAAACAGAACTTTCTTTAACCCTTTTGTAATCATTTGTGATGTAAAATGTTCTATTGTGGAGAAATTTTATTTTTCACTCTCAACTGCAGGTCGTCATTTAAAGCAGATAGAATGTCTGCCCAAAGGAGTCTCTCCATACACTCTTCTTTTAAGCAATAATGATATATCAAAAGTGGAAAACTTACAACACTTTGTTCATTTGCAGCAGGTGAGGAACCCAAAAGTTTAAAAATGTCTTTCATACTTAATAGGATTGTTGTCTGATTTTCTGGTGGCTCTTCTTAAATCAATAATATTGCACAACTGTGTACTTTACATGTAAGTGGAAACACTGAGACCTTGGAAAATTGCTTTTGAAATGTGCAGAAAGTGAAACTTCATAAGAAAAGCCTTTCTCTCAATGGCAAGATTTGTCATTCCCAAAGTTATATCACAAAGGTTTTTTTTGTCAGGCATTACTGGTACATATACATGTTAGTCAACCTGGCTGGGCAGTGTGCTAAAGAGAGAACTTCAAAGCTAAATGGAATTTTAGGGAAGTGGATACTGGTTGTGCAGAAATTGAAACAAATTTTTGGGGACTTAATTCTATACGTAATACAGATGCCAAAATTGTAGAAACCATGTACTGTAGGCAATGTACAGACACTTAATGATTAGCCCAAAAATTAATCACACTTCAAATTTGCTTGGATTTGCTGTTTTCAGCTTTCTCTGTCTGGTAACCACATTGTTGATATTAAAGGAATCAGTGCAGCGTTGCGTTTGAGAGTGTTGGACCTCAGTAACAACAGCATTGTCGCCATTGAAGGTAAACTGTTTGCAGCCAAGTACTGGACGGTGTGATATACACCTACAGTAGTACATGTAAACTGTACAATCATTGAATCATATATTAGAATATAATGACACTTGACAGTTTGTAAATTAATACATATTTTAGTAAAGGGTGGCCGGGGAGAGGGGGGTGTGTTATTATCATGCTTTGTCAGGGGTGCCAATCGGAAAGCTGGAGTTTAAGGACATTGGACTGATTTGAATCAATCATTGTGTAGCTACTGGTAAAGTTCGCTGGACAGTCCCTTAATTAATTATCGCACCTCTCAATGGACACCAAGATCATCTTAACAACACCTCCTGGCGACCCTGAAAGTGAGACTAAAGAGTTACGGCGAGAGAATATTTGCTGTGGCAGCACCAAGACTATGAAACTTGATCCCACTCAAACTAAGATCTGCATTGTAGTTCTTCAACTGACAGTTTTAAAGGGCATTTAAGAACATATCTTTTTTAACAGGCTTTTTAACTCTTTTAATTTTTAGATGACAAATATGTTTCAATATGTTAGAATTTTAACTAAGTTTATTCCTATAATTTTTTCCCCTTCACCTTCTTTCTTTTAGCTTTTTACTAATCTTTAATGTAAAGTGCCATGGATAATTAGTGGATATGGTGCTATACAAATATTTTTATTATTATTTATTTATTTATTTATTTGTTTATTTATTTATTTGTTTATTTATTTATTTATTTATTTATTTATTATAAGAGGTCACAATTGAGTGCTCATTGAACTGCCTTCTTGGCAAGATTGTAGTCTTTTACATAGAAGAACATTTTTGGCTTGTTGCCTCGGAAGGTGCATGTGATATATATGTGGCATGGTGAAAGAATGTCTGGGCCAGAGGCTGAGCCAAGGCACTCTCCTTACAAATTTTCGATCATACTGTCTGTCCAGGAGTATTCATTGCCAATATGGTAGAGGATAATCCTTTGCTATACTGGCCATGGGTACCCCTTGAACTGTATAAGGCATCCTGAGAAAACGGGAGGATAAACCTGCAATGGGCCAGCATACAAGTACCATCCAGGAGGGTATACATGTAAAATGTAGCAGCAGTTACATGTATACAATGTACATAGTCACTGAATGCTGTAAAACCGGGATGGACATTCTAATGATTCTCAAGCTTTGGACAAGTGTTGTCTTATTGTGCAATTTATGTTACAATTTTTTTTAAAATTTCACTTGAAGGTGTCAGCTCATTGAGGAGTCTTGAATGGTTGAACTTATCTGGGAACAGTATTGAGGTAAGCTGCTACTGGAAATGTCAAGAGTATTAATAGATTTAGCCAAACCTAAAAGCAGAGCTCCTTATTACAATAAGTTCACCTTGCTTGAGCCTGCAATCCAATTGAAAACCTGTACCTGGGCAGTTGTGAACTTCAAAAAAAAAAACATGTGACCTCTAAACATGAGCCCATGATATTGTCATGTGAAGCTGGTCAGCAGGTACCTTGTTTTGACAGGTGTCAGTTGAACATAACATGGATGCCCAATATCAAAGGTGTATGCTGTAAACCCACCCCTCTTGATCTCTAAGTGAAAAGCCTTGGAAACTAGGTTATTGCAGAGTGACATTTCACATTGATTTACATGAAGGGGCACACATATGGACGTATGTATGTACAGACAGTCATGTGACGGCCAAGTTTTTTGAGATTGCTGGGTTCCCAAATTTTCTAAGGTATGGGGCTCTGCTGACATGCGTTCGGTGTGCAGGAACTCAGCTTGAAATATGTCTTTGATTGAATTTGTGTTTACTTAGTATGCAAGTGTACCTGCACTGAAATTAACAGAATTATGTGCCATGAATACATTAGAAACTTTGGGATAACAGTTTTCGAACAAGGCTATTGATTGTTTAACTGTTTTCATGATCAAGTCCCTTGATTGTCAATGCTTGATTTTACATATTGTATAACCTACTGTACTACTAGTCCTTCAAACGAGTCTAAAATGTATAGTACACATGAGATTAGCAAACTTCCAATCTAATTGCAGATGCACCAGCAGCTTCATGTAAATATACTGGTCCACATGCATTGTCTATCTATGGATGCTCCTTGCCATTCCTAATTTTTCTTATCAGCCTTTGTTGAAGCTGTTCAACATAATATTTTTACACTGCCTGCTTTTGGTTTGTAAACTTATTTGCCTTAGTTTGTGCTTTCATTTGGTCACTTTAGTGTGTTTTAGACTATTGAGGTCTTAAATAAGTGAAATTACATGTACATGTACAGTATTGCAGTTAATGCTAAATTTGATCTTATACAGTGGTTCTTTTCTGTAGCAAATTGAAAATCTTGATAGGAATCACAGTCTATATCATCTGGATTTGTCAGACAATAGGTAAGAACGATCATAGTAACATTAATTTTCAGTGAAAACTGAATTCAAAAATCCACTGATGAATGCATGATAAAAAATCCATGCCTAGAAGATCTATTGATTTCACATGACTCATGTGTGGCTAATTCTCCTGTCTTGTTTTTACTAGTATTGCTGTTCTCTCAGGTTTAAAAGCCCTCACAAAGTTAAAGGTAACTTTTTTTTTTTACATGTAAGTTTGCGACATACATCATCCTGTTGCAAACTAGGGACCATGTTTACTGCAGGTAGTGTAAGCCGACACTATGGATGGATATATCAACAAACACTTGGTCCATACGTTGGTTTACAGTCGCTCAAGTGTTGGCTGAGTATCAGTCAAGTATCTGTTGAATGTTGATTGAGTATAGCTCAGTACACTGAATGTCGGCTGACGTATTGACTGAAAATCGACCAGCTGATACTTTTCCAACGTATCGACCCAGGGCCGGTCGATATATTGGTTGATAGTGTTGACAGACACTACCTACAGTAAACATGATCCCAAACTACTATACTAGAGACTTTTGGCTCAGTGAGTTAATGGTTAGGATCTTGCCTGTTACCCTCAAAGTGCCTCTCTCTACAGAACTGTGAACAGTAGGGCTGCTGGTGAAAATCGTCACCTTTTTCATGATCTTGGCAAGCTACTTTGCAGGGCTATTCATCATATTTTTTACGAAAAGATGGCATAGTCAGCCATCTACTCCAGCTTTCGAGCTGTTTAGTTCAAAATGTTGTCACAACCCAGGGTTGTAGTTAGAAATTGGAATAGGTGGAAGAATATGTTTAATAGGCGGAATGAAGCCAACAAATTTTCTATTTTTAGCTGTTGTGTATCGTCCCTCTGCGATTCATCAGCCGAAATTTTTTTAGGAATAGCCGGCGATTTTTTCCGGCTGCCGGCTTTTATCTACATCCCTGCAACCTTGCCTCAACCCAGGGAGGGGTGTGTTTTCTACACTTGAAAACAGTACTGTATGTTCTAACCGTGCATGTCAATAATACATTTTTCTTAATAATGGTTATTGACCAACCTTGTATCATTACTAAATGTCATAAAACAGTGTTCTTGAAAATGCAAAAATGATAAACATTTATTAAAGAATTCATTTTTATACAAAATTTTATAAACAAGTCACTGTGTGTATCTTGTAGACTCTTTTGCTGCATGGAAATCTGATATCCTCACTGGAAGGCATCAAAGACCAAGTATCAAACACAGTATGCACCCTCTCACTGGCAGATAATGAGATATCGGACCTTAATGAGGTACATGTACACATATTGTGCACTATTACATGTACCCAGTGAAAACAGATACTGATCTAGGTAGTGCTGGCTTTGATTGATTGGTATTAAATTCATGTAAATTTTTAAATTATTTTTTGTATTAAAATGTAATTAAAGAATCTGAGCTGCTACCCACTCAGCAGATCATTTAGTAAATATAAACAGCATGAAATAACGGCTAGCATCTAAGATAATCTTTTATAGAACATGCAATTTTGGACCAATACCTGGTAACGCTTTCATGCTATGGTAGGCTAGTGGTATGGTCATTCAAGGCTTTCAACTTAAACTTAAACTTAGTGCCCCGGTTGGCGGGTCATGGTGTATCTTCTCTCAGTTGGATGAGACTCCACTATCACACTGCCTTTCTGGGCCCAGTGGTGTAAATAGGGCTGAGGAATTGTTGGTAGAGCAACCTTACAAAATGTTGAGGGAAACATGCCATAAACTGGCATATCATCTAGTGGGAGTGATCATAGACACTTCATGCTATGGAAACCAAATTAAGATACAATGCATAAGGTAGCCCAAGCATTGACAAGCCATCTGATCCCATAAAAAAATCTGATCCCTTGATCTTCAAGTTTCAATCCCAAGGATCAGTGGAGCCATATGGCTTGTCAGTGCTGGTACTGCCTTAAGTTTGTAATTCTGGTTTCTCCAGCATGAAGTGACTACCTACATATGCAATGTGGAATGTGGCCTGAGGCTGGTAGCATATTGGTTAATATGTTCAGCTGGACTTGAGATGAAGAGTCAACGATCAAGGATAGCCATTGCCTTTGAATTCCATGTTTTGTTTTTGATTAATACACTTTCTTGTAGAGTGGCATGCAGTTTGAAAATTGTCAGTCAAGGACGATTTAAGCGTGCTTATTACATCTGTCTTATTGATTCATGTAGGTGGTGCATCTGTCATTTCTGACCAATCTTGAGCAGTTGTCACTTGTGAACAATCCTTGTGTACTGGCCAGTAGCTCCTGGAGACTGTATCTTTTACACAGAATACAATAGAATTCTCAAGTTGTTTGCTAATTCTGCCCCTGCTTGAAAGAAGCATGAGATCCTAATAGTTCCATGTTAATAACACAACTCTACAGAGGTCTGCGCCATGTCTTGCAGAGACTGTTGCTTGGTTTTAAATTTCTTCGTGCAATTTGTAACCAATGGATCATGTCTACAACATGTACTAAAAGCATCCGCGGTCAAGTGTTGATTGATCCATACCCTGAATCGACCCTCGATTGACACTCGATCGTCATCTTGATCAACACAGTCAACACCTCGATCAATACTCTGTTGACACTAGACCAGAACTCGATCGACATCTCAATTGACACTCAATTAACAGTCGGTCGATAGTTGGTGGTGTTTGACTGACTCTTATGCATCGATTGACACTCTATGATGTGTCTGTGAAAATCAGTCAACTCTCCACCTACTGTCAACTAAGATGTTGAGTGAGTGTTGACCGAGTATCTTGTCGATCAAGTGATCAAGTACAATAATGCGTCTAATTGGAAAGCCTGCAAGTGTGCAAATCAATTTAGACTTCTTGCAGATGAGTAGTCCTTAACTCCTTGCTAGAGAGGTGAATTACAGACCATATCTTGTGTACTGCTGTGGTAATCTTAGGAACTTGGACGGAAATTTGGTCAATGATCAAGAAAGGTCAGTTTGTTAAAGACAGCTAACCTTGACAAACATTAGTGCCTTCAAGTTGTGTAGTGTAAACATACATGTAGGTAGGAAAAGGTGTGCCAATACTGTTAAAACCTTTACAGTAATAGACAGTCTCCTTTGCAGTCATTCATTCAATCACCAACAAAACCTTGTTTCTTTTCCTCTGTTTTAATTGCAACAAATTTATCACATGTTTGTTAGAAATTCAGTTTGATTATTCCTTTTTTTCCCCACCATCCCATCCTTCATCAATTATTTATTTATTTTTTAATTTTGTTTTACAACATTTTTCCTTTTGCATGTACACATAGAATGCTTGCAAGACTGCTAGATCAAGCTTTCAAGCGGATAGGCCATCCCTCCCAAGGACAACATGTTCAACTTGTGTCTATATTACACCATCTTTGTTCTGATTCTGATCCTGTCGATCAGGTATGGAATGGGGATTTCTTAAAGGTATATGTTTAAAAGTAATGTACAGGGCTCTTGTTTTCGTAGTGTTTAAGGTGATTCCCTAGTAAAAGAACCTGCCATAGATTTCCGATGAAACTTGGTGTGCTGTTGTTGCAGGACAAGGAGGTATTAAAAACGTAGTAAAAAGAGGGGGTCACCGTGCTTGTTTTCACGCCACGATGCTGGCAAATATGGTTATTTAAGTGACTTTTAGTAATCTCCGTGGGCAACAAATAAGCTCAATTATTTTTCAATGCAGCGTGTTATATCACACAGGTTTGACTTTCTTTGGTTGTTTATTCATCTTTGTCCCAGAAAAAATGTCCCCCAATACATGTACCTGCATTTTTTTATCCTTTAAAGGAAACATAATTTGGACATGCGCTGTTGGGCCCGTTATGTCTCCCTCTGTAGTACTTATTTCATTTGCCAAAAAAGTAGCCATAGATTTCTGCTATTATTCTCAGTTATTGAGGATATTGTTCTCATTGAAATTATGAAATAAAAAGTGGGGGTCACCATGCTCGTTTAATAGAAAAGGAGGATTTATTTTGCTATCAAGCATAGTTCGAGGGAAATCTCTTACGTTTTGTACGTCCACGTGCTCACGTGCGCGCTAATGACGTGAAAATCATGCGCAGTAGGGATGTGCAATGCAATACTATGGAATCACCTTAAAAGAATGGGTAAAGATAAAATTGCATTTATGAGACATAGTGGATCATGTGCACTAAAGGCATCCACAGTAGGGTGTTGAACGATACCCTTGATCAGTACCCTCAATCGACCCTCCATTGACCCTCGACCAGCGCCTCAGTTGACACTCGATCGACACTTGATCAACATCTTGGTCGAGAGTCAACTAATTTTTGCAGACATACCATTCAGTGGCGATCAATTACGATACCTCTGAACAGGCTGACACTCGACCAACTTTCGACTGACTGTCAATGAGTGTCGATCGAGATATTGATTGAGTGTTGACTGAGTTTGGCTGAAATGAAATGTTCATCAAGTGTTGATCGAGATGTCGACTGAGGGTTGATCAAGAGTACCAGTTGACACTCGACTGTGAATGCCTTGGCACACATGATCTGACATAGCTATAGTATTTTACTGAATACATGTTTGTCTTCTCAATTTTGAGTAAACAAATCCCTCGAGGTTCAATATATTGAATTTAATAGCTTGGCCAAGTAGTTCAAGTGATGCAGTTTGTTCCAGGTCATAAGAATATTATATTATAAATAATTATATGCCTTTGTTTTTCTACAGACTCAAGCTGATGACCTTGGTAAGTAGACCATTTGCATTTATGATCATGAAAATGTAAATCAAAGCTGTCTCCTGTCACCTTCAGTTACAAGAGAAGCCCCTTTTGATCACATCTGTTTGATCATGTCTGTACGCTAACTTATGCACAGGAAGTTTGGTTTGTACGTTTAGTTGAATGTGGTTTGACAGCTTAGATGATAACAGACTAACATTGCTTATAGAGCAGTTTTCAATTGAGTGTCATAAAACCAAAACCAACATTATCACTCTGGTCAGTCACAAAGGACACGGCAATTCAGTGAACCAGTTAAAACTCAAAGCAAATTTATTTAGCAGACCCCCTCAGTGTAGCAAAGCGGTGCAGTAATCCTCACTAAAACATGGCCAGATTTTAGCAGCTTTACCTCTGTCTGGATCATGGTGAATATCACAAAAGACCAAATTACTAGCTGTTTTGCTGTACAATTTTAAAACTTGCTGACTTAGACAGTTTTTAATTCAGAATAAATGCAAAATAGTAGCCATGTACCCTTTGTTTATTACTTGGCATATGTTTGTTGCTAGGATCAATTTTATTAACCTGAGTGCAACAATTTAGAGAGTAGATATTAAGTAGTATAAGGTAGAAAAGAGGTTTCATGTGAAACAAAAATTGCATCTGTTTTTTACTTTAGATTGCAACATGTTATTGGAATCAGAGAGCTTCTACCTTCCAGTTCCTTCATCAGATGTGGAACAAACAGAATCTGGTGAGTTCTCTCTTGATAAAATAAGTCATTGTACATATACAGAGTTCTTTGTCTTGATGGTGTTTTATGCTAGTGATGAACATATCTCATACTAATGTCGTACTGGAAGAAGAGCTCATACGTGGTTACCAGTTGTCTCCATCATATTGTACCTTATCAAGTTTTGGCCCTCTCTTTGTCATGCAACTCGACGCTCTCAGGCTCATGAGAGAGTCCTCTCCCGAGAGTGTAACGTTGCGTGACAGAGATACATGTAAGGCCAGAACTGGACTAATATTGTACCCAGTGCCGGTCTCTGTACTTTGATGTGATTTCTGGTAAATTTTAAAAAGGAATTCTCTGCCTGCACAAATTCCCCCTGTTTGAAGGTCATGTGAGCTTCATGCACAGTGTTGTAGTAATTAATAAGCCAATAAGCTAATTAAAAAATAATGAATTATAAAAATAATAATAAAAAAATATCAATAGCCATATTATAAAATGTATGTGTAGATCCCGGAAGTGGCAAATCTGATTACATGTAGATGTATAATCTTCTGTCTGTAGTCAATAGAGTCGGGCATTTTTTGCTGATTGAGCAAGCTGTCTGTTAACACAATCCTTTATCTGTCGTTCAAGATGACCCCATAATGACTGAAGAAGAAGCTATCCGTCTGTTTAGTTTAGCAGCTACCATTATTCAAGCTCACGTACGTGGCTACTTAGTGAGAAAAAAGTTTGACTTCTGTCAGTATCGACGAAGGAACTATGCTGCAGCCTCCATTCAGGCAGTTTGGTACAAAAACTCATTGATTTCGTTTTGATCTATCATATTGAACCCCCTTCCCTTCCTTTTTCCCACTGTTTCCTTTCCTTTTCCTTCCCTTCCATTTTCTTCCCCCACCTGCCCTTTCTTTCCCCCTTATCTTCCACTACCTTCTCTTTCCTTCCTCTTACCGTCAAATTCCCTCTTCCCCGACGGCAATCCTTGCCTTCATTTCCTCTCCTTTCTCTTTTTCCCTCTCTCGTTGCCTTTCATTTCCCTTTCCTTCCCATTCCATCCCATTCCATCCCGTCCCTTCCCTTTTCTTCTCCTTACCTTCCTTTCTTTTCACATCCGTCCCTTACCCTTTCCCTTCCTTCCGTTCCTACCCATCACCTCCTCTTCTTTTCCTGTCTGTTCCCTTCAGTCTAGGTTTCCTTTAACTGCTAATCAACTGTAATTTATGTCAATCTTCCTTCGTAGGAAGGGATACCGTGCTCGTACAAGGGACATTAAAGTTATGAACATAAGAAATGAACTAAGGGTCAGAAGGTTGATTTCCCTCATAACCAATTTATACAGCGCATTAGAGAGGTAAACATTTGTAACTTAACTAAAGAGTTCAGCAAACTTTGTTAGTTACTCAAACAGATTCTTCAAGTGAATGAAGTATTGATTGTTTTTTCATTGCCCTTATTGCAGAGAACATGAGGATGCTGTCAAAAGCAGGGAACAGTTGACGACAGCTATAAAATATCTTTGGCACCAGGTAGCTGCACTTATATGAAACAATTCTCTTAAGATTATTTTGAAATGAGTTACTATTACCTCACCTACTTTTACCTATGAAAGCAGTTCAAGTTTTCATTTGAGTGTCGAAAAGTCATTGGTTTTGCATTGCTACGCTACACGATTGGTTTAAAAACTCGCACCACGTTTTCATCCAATTGGAAATAAAACCAAAACCCATCGTAACTCGCTCATTCACGTTTTCCCGCGCTTCGCGACAGCTGCGTGTATTTACTATGAGGTTTGATTGGTTCATTGAATTGTCTGTGTTCTTTGTGATTGGCTAGAGTGAATACTTTGGTTGGTTTTACAATAGTCAATTGAAAACCGCTCCACATGGTATGTTGTTTATGAAAACCCTGACTGATGTGCTTGCGCGAGGGATGGTTTTAGACAACTCTTGCACAGAATGGGCTGATTTAATACATCAAGTGAAATAGTAAACGTCGTTGAAATTGGTCAATTTGATGAAGTTTTGAGGCGCCGTAATCAACTGCTTGTGTGCTCCTATTAGATCACAGAACAGAAAAGACTGAATCAAATCCAGCTTCACAAAGAACAAGTTAAAGCAGCAATTAAGATACAAGCTTGGTGGTGGGTACAAAACGTTTCTATCACTTTCAAATCTATGTGGGACACTTTGTGCTGGTAGACTCACATGGGGAAACGGGGGTGTTGTAATTAAAATAGTTCTTTGAACTTACTGTTCTGTGTCGGTCATACCTTGTTTAAAGTATACAGGGCCAATATCTCTAAGTGTGTAGATACTGTATGTATCGAAATCCTCTTTCATCGTGTCATTATTTTCCCCAAGACAGCTTAACTGATCTTTTTTACAGTAGATCACAGTACGAAATATCTAGGCAGTGAATTTGTTGGTTTGCTCCCTTAATTTTTCTGCTGTATTTCTGGGAATGATTTCTTGAAATATCTATTGCAAGCTTAATTCCAAGAAAGTGATTTCATCCTTCAAACTTGAGGGATGTACTTGTGATAGAAAATCGCTCAGTTTCGTTTTGTTTTCATAGTTCTCCTTGCATTTTGTTTTTCAAAACCTGTCAAATTTATTGGGAGAATTTACTAATGCCACTTATATTTTGGTTCCTTCGGTTTCAGGAGAGGGTGTATGTGCAAAAAGGTAAATGACTCAGTCTTAGATTAGGATGTGATCTTGTTAAATGGAAGACATTTAAAGGAAAGCTTCCTGGCTGAAATATCGTACATTAATTATTTTGATCGGGACCTTGGTGTACACTAAAACTTCCTTTATTATCCTACAGTGGAAGGGAAAAAACACCAAAAGCGGTGAAAGCAAACAAAGGGATATCAACTAAAAAGAAAAGAAAACAAAGTGATTAAAATATTCAAAATTCCACCAAAATGGCAATTCTGATCTCTTTACATCCTGTCACTAAATCAAATTTGGTGACCTGTATTTCACTTCCATCTGCCTTTACTTTGGACCTTCACACAACGCGTCAGTCTGGTGTGACGAGTCGCAATACTGCTGCATAGAAGACTACACTAATCATTGCTAATTTCTCACCTTGCCATAGCAAATTTATGAGTTTACGAGAATTACGGACTTGTTGGTCATCGCACTAAAGAAAAAATTGTGCCAAATGTGCCACTAGAAGTCAGAAGATAATTAATACCGTACCTCTCAATACATTGTTGTCTCACTGTTGTAGGCATTTCCCCACAAGAGCGTGAACAGAGATAGAGTTACCATACTCTTTTCGTTATGTCGCAAGCTACAGATGCAGGTAATAATAGGTTTATTTAATTACATATTAACTAGTTTACGCGAGTGAGCAAGACAAACCAAATCCTGTTCTGTGACTGGCTAGCAGAGCTGCTTTGAAGGGAATACTGTATTCGGGATTAGCGACCCGTAGTCCCGCAATAAAGTGGTGTTTTATAGTCTCGTTAGACATAAGGATTAATTTATTTACCAAGCTTGTTAAAGTCGAGATGGGTTGACACTGGTCTCGTTCTTTTTCTGCGGGCTTGTTAACTGTACTGTACTGTACTGTATTCAAACCATGTACTGACTATGCAAAACTTACCAAGTGTAACTATCTGAATCTATAAATGTGTGCTATTTAAATACCACTTGTTTCAATCTTTTTGCTTGGGACTGACGAAGAGGTCTGCTATAACTCAATAGTATGTAGTAAGTTAGTTGTCAGGATTGGCCAGAAACCAAATGCAAATGCCAAACCAGCTCAGCGGTGGCCAAGTGAGCATCTTTGTCTCACAACATACTTAAACGAATAAAGTGCAAGTAAAGCATGGAGCTTATTTTTTGGTTTTGTTTTTGTTTGTTTGTTTGTTTGTTATTGTTGTTCACCGTTGTTATTTTTTGGGTTTACACTGGAGAAGATAAACCCAATGTATCCTATTAAATATTCCTTTGTGTTGGAGCTACTGTTTTCCTGCTCTTTGTCGTTTCAAGCTTTTTGTTTTCTTCGTTTAAAGTCATTGCCAAGTTTTACAGGCTGTTGCACCGAGCGTGAGCCTGCTTTTGGTTGTTCGAGTGTCCTGTGTTCATAATATGTTTTGTACTTTTCTCTTCCACAGTTGGATGTCGTCGCATCAAAGATAAATGAAATCACAAAAGGTCTGCTCTGTTTTCTTCAGTGTCACTTCAAGTCACTCTATGACGGAATTTCTATCAGTGTATTTAACAAGCCACTGTGATCGTTGTGACAACATAAGCTATTTGTCTGAGTGGAGGTCAACACACGCCTTCAAGTTGGCCATTGCCTTGGAATTTGTCATACTAAAGTTAACAGCAAACCAAGTGAAGCGTACCCGTCAAGATTGCATTCATTTAATGAATTGATTATTTGAATATTGAACCAGCTAGTCGTTTCAGGAATGCAATAAGGAATTAATTTTTTGGAATATTGAACCCATTGACCATATTCTTGGAATGACTAGCGGGTTGTTTCAAATAACCAATTGATTAAGGTAATCTTGAGGGGTGCGTTTCTCTTGATTTGACGGTAATACTATAATAGTGTACTACTCTGGAAGTAACAGAAACCAGTAGTAGCTGTAGTAAACAATTGTTTACTCAATTTGTTGCTCTTAGGTGAAAAGCGAAGCGAAGAATCTTGTCAGGAAGACCAGACGGCTTTAGAAGGGCAGGGTCAGTTCTATGACACGGTCAGACAACTGGATTCGTCGCAAGATAACATCATTCTTTCACCTGATGGTGAAACGGACCACACGGAGACTCGTACGTATTCCTCTGCTCTTGATCAACTGGATGCCAAGCCAGGTGAATACACCGCCCACTTATTAGACGTTGCACAGGCTCGCACAATGAAGAAAGAAGATCTGGCTACTCCAGAAAACAATGTGCCTGCGCTAAGTCAAATAGGACATGAAGACAAATTGGTGTGTTCAAATGATTCTGCTCCGTTGGATCGTGAAGAGCGCGAAATGGTTCCTTCTTCAGCTGAGCAAGTTGACCATGAAGCGGCTGAATCCAACACCCACAAAATTAACCTGGGATTAACTGAGGAGACTTCATTGACTGATCTTGAAGAGGGCAACATCGTGACATCAACTCTAACAGGGAGTAATGAGGGGTCGTCTTCATACTTTGCAGGCAACACGGAATGTAATGAGATTGATGAAGAGCACTCACTCGATAGACGAAAAGATCACGATACCGGTGTAGTAAAGTATTCTTCCCCTGGTGAAGGAGATCTTCAAGGGGAAAGCGAAGTGCTGTCACCTGTTACTCAGGAGGAATCGCGAAACGAAACTGAGGCCATTGCATTTGAGGCTCAAATGGGTCAGGACATGGTGGTACCTGCAGAGTCACCTGCAACTGATGTAGTATCTCTGGAATCTCAACTTACTGGAGAAGTTCCTAGTGGGGATGGATCGGCGGAAGAAACCTTGCATGTGAGCGTACCGGAGATCATTGTGAGTAGCCCAGTCCCCACAGATGATGAAGGTAGCGATGCAGGGTCTACTTTTGAAGGTGATGCGAGCGACGTGCAAAGGGAAGTTGAAGACAGTGAGATGGTGCGGCAGAGCATTGACGACAAGCAATCTGGAGTTGATTCATCCCGGGAGGTGTCAAGCTCTTGTCAAGAAAACAAAAGTCATACATGTGACATAGATACATACACTGATCAAACGAAAGAAAACACTTCCATCAAACAGGAAGGTGGCATCTCTAGAAAATACCTTGAAAATAAGCTCTTGCCTTTTAGAAGCACAGCAGACTTCTCGCCTTCTAAAGAGACAAGTATTAACGAAAAACCTGGTAAAGATCCGACAGTTACCGACCAGTCAGGTTGCACTGTGTCCTCGGAAAGCGTGCATGTACCTAACTTGGGGGAGAGAGCCAGTAGCTTGCTGTCACAGCTCAGGTCAGAAATCGCCAGTATGAAGACAGCTCGACTGAGCAATGCCTCTCCAATCCAAGCTGCTGCTAGCGATGACGATGCTACCGAGATGTCACAGCAACGTGACACGTCTCAACCAGCACCACAAGAGCGTGACTCATCTCAACCAGGACCTGTTCCCGCTGTAACGTATCGTCTTCCATTGTTCGAAGACGTGGACAGCGCATGTTCGTCTTTCTCTCTGGATGACTTTTTGTCCGACCCTGTTACTGAGGAAGCTTTAAATTCCGCTTCAGAAACTAATCATGCACAAGAAGGTGCTGGTGATTATTGATCAGGTCGTGTTTCATGTTGTTCGTTTGCGATCTCCTATCGTAAACTGCTCCTTGTAAGCCCCGCTGCTTACAGGCCCATCTGCCTGTAAGCCAAAATATACATCCGGTTATAAGGCCCCCGGATATAAGCCCCCCCCCCCCCCCCCTCTAGCTTTCCTTGTTTGGAATTCGTTTCATTATGTTTTTTTTATTCCGGTTAAAAGCCCCCTCGGATATAAGCTCCTCCGTTTATAAGCCCATCTAAAAACCCTTACGAAGTTGTATAAGCCCAGAGCTTAAAAGCGGCAGTTTACGGTATTGTTTATTTGAACAGAATTTCAACTGTATAACACGCTCAGATTGACAGCCTAGTTTGTTGGCATGAGTTGTATTGTATGGCATGAATTGCATGTGTATGGAAAACTAATAATTAAAGAAATGGCAAGCACCACCCTTAATTGATTCTATGGTAGAAGTTAAGCGAAACGTAAGAGCTGTGCGAGTTTATCACACCGGCTCGCAGTTAATAAATAACATAAAACGCACCCTCTCTTGGTGGTAATTTCCTTTTTGACTAAGATAACCGAAAATGCATACAGAATAATATGTGGAATTTCTCTTAGAGTGTTCGACTCGATATCTACAAGCAACCAAGTATTATTTTGTTTATTATATAAACATACCAATGACGACGTTTTTGACGATTTTCCGAAGATTTCCGAACAGTTTCCGAAAATTTCCGAAGGTCAGACACGTTTCTAAACATTTTCCGAAAATTTATACACACATACGTATATAAAACTATTTTAAATCAGATTTTGAGTAACTAAAAATAGGCTAATATCTCCGAGAAATTAAAATCAAAATAATGTAACACTATGTATATTGAATAAAATATCAACTTAGAAGAAATTACAATTAGCCAATTAATTCATGCCGTCGAATTGCTCTAATAAAGTCATTCAGACAATAATTGAAGGAATTCAAGCCATATGTGGCAGTGCAAGGCTTAGGACGGGTGAGGAAGATTGCCGAAGATTTCCGAGAAAGATCCGATGTTTCGATCATATATCAACACACAAGTGCAGTTAAAGGGATTTATTATGTAACCATGGCGACGGTGATCTTTTCACACGTGAAAATGACATGTTATTTTCACGTGTGAAGGTGTTCATGTTTTCGCGCGAAAGCTCACCTGGTTTTTCATTGGTGTTTATATAATAAAAGTTAATACTCTCTAACGCCAAAGGGCTAATGCTAGAAATGCTAGCTTTTCCGCTAAATATGTCAACGTGCTTTAGTTTATCGGTTTAAAATGGATACTGACAACTAGCGACTAAGGTAAGATAAGATAGTTCAAGATGAGATAAGGCAGTTTCTCATTGAATTCCTTAGTTACTTAATTGCGCTCCTTTATTGGTAGTGTTTGTTCAATAAAAAATATTAGTATGTGACTTGTGTTTGTAGCCGATATAACATGCTCTCTCTGATTGGCTAATACTAGGGCATTATTTAGCTCTTATTAACGAGCAGGAGGTCTGTGTGGGAGAATCTTGACCGAGGTCATGATTACGACCGAACGCAGTGAGGTCTGTACACACGACCGAGGTTAAGATTCTCGGTTATGGAGATGTTTATTATTTGGCAAACAAGGAAAATTTAATTTGTCAAATGCAACTGGTTTGTACCAACTGACATTTTGCTTGCGAACAGTGATGAGCTGAACTAAAGTTGCTCACCCTCTTTGCTTTTTTTTTGAAAATGAAAAAATTACTCGATTCTGATTGGCTGAGAGCAGTGAAGTTTAAGTGTAACACCAGTGCAAAAAGTTTAACACCGGCCGGTGCAAAAAGTGTAACACCAGTGCAAATTACACATCGTAATTCTGGATTATGATTGGCTGAAAGACAATGGGAAATTTTCGAAACCAATCATATTACGTAAAATGACGAAAATTTTGTGCGGAAACTTTGAAAAAAGTTTTCTGGAATGAGAAAAATTGCTTTAAGAAAGGTCTTCCAGCACTTCCTCCACGCAAATTTTTTCATGTTTATATTATTAACAAGTGATCATACGGGTTTTCTCGTTTAATTTGGAATTAATCTGCACTTGTGAGTTTTTCAAAAAGCTAAAATTGCACTCGCCGAAGCGACTCGTGCAATTTCAGCTTTTTGAAAAACTCACTTGTGCAAATTAATTCTAAATTGAACTCGAAACCTGGGACAATAATTCTATTTTTAGAACAAATTGCGCCATCACCTGCGGCACACGCGCGTACATGCTGCAAGGATTTTTGCGAATGTCGCGCGGGGGAAATGACGTCCGAAATTCCCGAAATGTTTCATGTTTTTGCCCCACAACTCAACGCGTTTACGTCTGTTCGAATTTTGCTTAAGTATTTTCGTCGTAAGCTGCTCCAGTTTGAGTGAAGTAAGACAGTGTCGAATTTAGGTATGTTCCGCTGTAAGCTTACATATATCGCTGACCAAGTTGTGTTCCGACTGATGCTTCGTTTACATGAGCTGTGCATTACTCCACTTTAAATTTCACATATGTTGAAGATTAACAGCTTTTCCATTACACAGCAAAAAACTAGCTGGATATATTTAGATATAGCAGAGCTTCAGGACTTCATAGTTTCCTAGCTCCTCTTGCCACACGCTTGCGAGGAATTTGTCAGTCTATCGCGACCGAAAAGTAAAACAAAATAATTGCTAGTTTGAGTTTCGCTTGAATTGTAAGCAACGCTTGATGTTTCATCAAGGCTTAATAACTTTACGTCCGTAGATACTGCTCAGTTTTATTCGTGTAAAAATCCAGTAAATTCTCTGTTGTCGATGAATGAGAGCGCCCGCCGATGCGTGTTTTGTACAGTCAGTAAACATGACAAATTGTACTTCCGCCGCACTTTCGTGTGAAAGCGTACATCGAACTCAAACAATAGCTCTGTAGTTTTTAAATATGTTTAAGATTGATAAATGTTTGAGAACATATTAAAAGCTAAGCTGAAAATATGTGAATAAAGCAGAAACAATCAGCAAAGTTACGATGACGCTTTCTTTAATCAACTTGGAATAACGAATTCGATTTTGATGATCGAGTTATCAAAACTCCTTGTCTATTGTCATTTTCGCAGTGTAAAACTTCACTATGCTTATGTTGAAGAAACACACATGATGTTAGTAGCCTTTTTTGCATTCGTGAAATTTGTTGCAGCATCTCAGCACAAAAAATAACGAAAGAAATCTTTGTCAAGATTTGTTGACAATTGAAAACACCGTCTCGGACTTGAAAGTGCACGAGTTGCACGCACTATGCAAATGAGCTAATTGTACGCTTCAGACTTTCCTTTCAAAAACTTTTGCAAACTCACCAAACAAGCAGAGACAATAAGAAACCATCAAAACAGGTTTTGGTTATGATTAAACATTGTCTGAGAAACTCACAAATTAACTCGATACCAGAATAGAGAGTTTTCCTGCTAAATTCTTAAGCATACGCGTAAGCTTACAAATAGCGTGAGCAGATCTTATTATTCATTCCCAGCGCGAGATTGAAGTCTTGTTTTCGACCCTGAAAAACCCACCCTTTCCGTTAGCTCAGAGCATAAAACTACTTATTATATGGCAAGCTCCGCGAGCGGGCAAGATGAATCAAATCCTGCGCTGTGATTGGCTACCCGAGCGGGCAAGATGGGGCCATCTTGCCCGCTCGGGACTACCCGCCGTGTCCCGCAAGAAAAGTTTCCCCGAAAGCCATATAATAAATCCCTTATTGACCAAGCTTGTTCGGTCAAGATGGCTGGATATTGGTCAAGTTCTGTTTTTGCGAGTTTATGGACCGAGACGGAGTCGAGGTCCATAAACTCGCAAAAAAAGAACGTGGCCAATATCCAGCCATCTTGACCGAACAAGCTTGGTCAATAACCTATATATATAAGCGCCCTGGTTCGTATTCCCTGCCTTATTCCCTGCCATCGTTGTGAAAAATACGCAAGAGAATCTCTCAACTCTCACCATTTGATCACGCAACGTGACAACATCCACGCGAGAGCCCCTGACATGTGCGTGAATCCGCGCGGATATATGACGTCAGGATGGCGCAATTTGTTCTAAAATAGAAAAATTGTCCCATATCATAGGTGCGCGCGAATCCCGAGACTTACGGTCTCCGTCCCCGATTATGGCTCCTGCTCGAAACCGTATCATTACCTGTACTAATTTTTATTGGTGAGATATTTTTAAACTCATTGTAAAGCGCTATTGGATAGTAATAGAAATAGCGCTATATAAATAAAGTATTATTATCATTATCATTACCATTACCATTACCATTATCATCATCGTCATCATCATCATCATCATCATCATCATTATTATTATTATTATTATTATTATTAAATAGACACGAATAGTGGCAATAGTGGCAATAGTCACGAACAGTGGCAAATAGTCACGAATAGTGGCATTTAGTATTATATCACCCAACTAGTGGACTAATGCAAATCCTGCATTTTAATTGGCTACGCTACTAGAGGACTATTAGTAATAGTCCTCGAGTAGCGAAATTTGCGTAATCGAGCGCGACGCTTCCTTTCGTTTTATTCCCAAATAAATATATCTTCAACTTGCATTTGCTAACTTCATTATTGCCTTTTCTGTCCGACTAGTTGGGTGATACTCAAACAATATGACCCGTAGCCCTTGCGGGCTACGGGTCTAATTGTTAAATAGTCACGAATAGTGGCAAATAGTCACGGTTAGCCTTCTGGAACTGACTGATGTATGCATAAATTAGGAGCTGCAACTCTAACAGACTTAAAACAGACATCATTGTTTTCGCACGCTCTTAATTCGCGGAGTCTACGGACATCTAATTCTTGACCTCCAAGCATTTACTACAAACAGATAGGTAAGCTTTTTATCCCAGCAAACGTGAGCCTCTACCACGAGCGAAGAAACTGAAGAAAGATGCCAAACACATATAATCAAGAAATCAGTTTCTTTGTCAATGGAAGAAAGGTATGCAAATCTCAGCAGTGTTTATTTCTGGGTCAGTGTAACATATTTGTGAACTGCAGACTTTCAACCCTGCACAAACTTAATTTCAGTAGAACTCTCGTTTTCAGAGCGGCGATGGCGATCAGTTTCAACTTTTCAGTTCCTTCAGTTGCACTAATTGTTAAAAGCAAAGGGGGTTTTCAAGGTAAACAGGCATCATTTGCATAGCCGTTTGGAAGCCTTTGTTCAGAAAGATCAGTCTCTAAAAAATTCGGTCTCTGTAATCTGCTTTTTCTCTCAGTCTTTACCCTCAGTGCCTCAGTAAGATTGTGTCTTCAGAGTAAAATCGAAGACCATTGAGCTCCACTCTAAAAAGCTTCGCTGAGGCTAGCACCATTGAACAAATGTTCCTCCACGGTCAATGATTTTTTTCTCATTATACTAGTAAGTCACGCTCGAGTTATTGTCTCCGAATCGTTCAAGCTAAGGGGCCGCTACTACCTCCTTTTTGGAATAGTTAAACCAGGATCTGTGCTCAAGTTAGCTAAAGCTAAGCGAATTTTATGTACTCGTCAATCAACATGACCGGTTAAAAGTAGAACTCCTTTGCACATTCTGACGTGCTGACTAACTACCCACATTATTTTTAGGTCATAGAGCAAAATGCACAGCCTGAGATGACTTTGCTTGAATATCTTCGAAATCATTGTATCCTCTGATTAATCTTTCGTTGCGAAACGTTCTTTTAGTTTATCACGAAATTCTCTCTCCCAAGGCGATGCAAAATTGAGCTGTCAATTCTCCACTCGAGAATAAGTTACTAGTCTAATTGCGTGACGTCAACTAGTTGAGCCCTCGTCCAAGCAAAAGTTTTATGATCATAATATGACGATTACTTGATAATACATCTTGACAGTGATAAATTCACTGGGATTAGAGCGGTTTTCACTCGAGTGTCGAAACTAATTCGCATTTGCTTTGGTTTTGTATTGCTACGCTACGCAATTAGCTTAAAGTTTCCGACGCTTTGCCATCCAATCAGAAGTAAAGCCAAGACCAATTGTGACTACAATAGCTCGCGCACGTTTTCCCGTGCTTTGCGTCCGCTACATGCATTTGCTTTGTTTTGATTTGCTCACTGGATTGTCTCTGTCGTTTGTGATTGACAAGAGTAATTACTTTGGTTTCCATTTTACCTTATTCCGAATGAAAACCGCTCGAAAAGGGACATAAGTCATACTCGCCGTGCCCAAGTCAAGAACACAATATACATTTGATTAAATGTCACCTTAACAGTAATTCAGTGGCATTAACAGGCACCAAGCTTGGATGTGGTGAGGGAGGCTGTGGAGCATGTACTGTCATGATCTCCAAGTTATCTCAGAGGCCGCCACTGACCTGGTACACGCAAAGGCCCAAATTTAATTTGATCCTCTCGTGTCAAAACCAGCAAATGCCACCCCTTTTTGTTCTGTAAATACTTTAGTAGAGTACGTTTGCCAAATATGACGGTAGTCATTATTGTAATTTTGCCTAAAATGTGAACACGAGTTTTTCAGTGACAATTTTTCACTGTTTGAGTATGAAACTCGGTCATTGCTGACCTCGAGCCTGGTTTTGCGAAGCTCATGACTGAATAAATAAATTTTTAACCACAACTTTTAACCACAATTTTCCTCTTGACTATATTGTCCCACTTCTGCAGGATGTTCAGATTGCAGCTTACTGACCAATACTTGTTACAGGGAATATCTTTTCTAATTAGCCTAATTGTTGTACATCTTTCGTCATGTATGTTTTACTATTTTGTTTTGTTCCCGAAACTAACTATATGGAATACCGATTTTCGTCATCTTTCTAAAATATTTGATTTTGTTCTTATTGTTAACCCCTCAACAAAATCGCATCAAAAATACTTAGCGATCTTCCAAATTTAAAATTTGTAAGGGTAAGGAATTTTTTTAAAAATAGGAGCATATATAATTACAACGTTTGACAATTTGCAACCATGCACCACTTTTATTTTAACGCCATCAAAATTACACAGCAGCTCAAACGAAAAGATAAAACGATTGGCATCAACAGAATGACTTGTCTGACAATAACTACTGTACAATAAGCGAAATACCTTATAACCTGGCCAAAAACAGTTTGATTTTGATATAATTCTACGGTAAAATCGAGAAAATAGACGCACCATTAGTTCAATTGGCCGTCTTCTGGCACAGAATACTTAGGGCGTACTTCAATTGGCTCTCTTTCAGGGAGCACAATAAGTCGTTCCACTTTCCTGGAGACGTACCTCCTTTTCCGAACATGTTGCTACAGTACTCGTTGTTAGAGAAATTGTTTGGTTCGCCAGTTCCCCACGGAGAATAATGACCCTTCAGTGGAGTGTCGTCAATCCAGTAAAACTTGTTGTCGGACTTTCGGATAAAACCAAGCCACACGCCCCAAATTGTGATCGTCTTCTGCTTCTTCAGCAGGCCAAAGACGAAGTTATTTTCGCCAGCTGTCCTGATTATGGCGAGGTCCCCTCCCAGATTCTGGCAAGTTCTTCGAGCGTCGCTCCACTTCAGTGTTGGAATGTTGATGATCAGGAAACATGACTTTTCATAAAGAACCAAACCTTGTGGACAAGCAGTTCTGTTGACCGAACCTGATGAAAACAACGTGAAGTTAAAAGTTACCAAGATGTAATCAAAGCTACGAACGAGATTAATTAAACGCCAGACCAAAATGTGAACCGCTTATGGACTAAAGGCAATTCACCTTTGTCAGACAAAGAGTCGATTTTGGCTTTGATATCAGTCAAGAGGTTTCGTTCAATCTTCCCGCAGCACGAGTTGTGGATGTTAAACGTTTGGTCAGCTCGCCGCATTGTTTTGCCACCAAACGCCGTTTTCAAGCGGGCATATTTAGCTTTGCCGTTGGTAGAGTCGTCGACTGCACCAGGATGCAAAAGATTAAAATGAAGCTCGATTTGCGAAACATTTTTGAAAATCTCTCAGTTTAATATCAGTTACTGACTTATCGGTCCAAGGCTGAAGTTTGACTGCCACTTTAGTGAAATGATGTATCAGTTATGAAGGACGAGAAAGAGAAAGGTTACGTGTACAATCAATGAAACAAGAAAAAGAATCAAGTCATGTTATTGTAAACAGTTCGGTGAAAAGTAGCGCAAAATATTTTGAAGAACCTTGTAATATAAATTTACAGATATCTATATCATCTATTCAATACTGCTTCCTCCAATTTTTTTCCATGTGTATTATTTAATTCTTTCATTTCAATACCGTATTCCATACTGACCGACCCATTCATTTTTAATCAGTCGGATGTTAATACATTTTATGAATACATCGAATAAGTCAACAATGACAGAGCCGTTCTAGTTTTGACTTACAGCAATTGGTTGTCATAGGTAAAATAACCTATCTTGTTCAATTATTCGTTCACAAGGAATATGTTGGGAAGATCAAAACATCATCAAAATCGCTGACAACAGACTCTTTCGGTAACGCGAGAGAAAAGTTGAACCTCGAAGTGCTGCGTTTGCCGTCGCAATAAATTAATAAGGAGGTACTAAATAAACGTTACTTAGGAAACGTCTGCGGTCTCCTACGAAAGGCAGGGAAAACGCCCCGCAAATTATGTCATTTTATTCTTTTTGGACGACAAAACAAGGCATTTGCGTCGCTCAAAACAAAGGTAAGCGGAAGTTGTTCCGATGAGAGAAATAAAAGTTTGGTAATTTAGGTACACACTTTTTTCACGTTTTATTATTGTATTGCGACGCGACTGTGTTTGGACAATTAATACTGCTGCATTAAACCAACACCTCAGCAGATTCGTTTATTTGGCCATGCACCTAATGACAGGGATCCATTGTTTGATGAAGTGTGCTATGTTAAAAACTGTGACAGGAAAAATGGCAGATGCGTTCAAATTATTAATTTACAAGGAAATGATTAAGATTCAGAGTTTCATTCGTCTTATTTGTACAGTTTCTAGGGACGCATGCATTATCAAAAATTTGAAACGATACTTGAAAACTCCGCTCGCTTTCGGATAATTTTTGAAGGATTGTTTTATTCGTCAAATAATATTCCTCTTTCCATCGAAGGGGATAAGAAAAAAGGCCATTTCATGTTAGTTTTGAGGTGATCGATAAATCTCAGGTAAGTCGATAGAATGTGGTATTACTTATCCTAGATATCCTTATTGACATAATTCCAAAATATAATTTAGGATATTCTTGTTTCCCACTCAATCAAGAGAATTTCAACAAATAAATAGAAAGGAATGATGATCTCCTTACGTTTGGTTCCCGTTTTAAGACAGCAGTCCGTTCAGGTTTGATTTCCCTTGGCAAAATGGACACGCCGATGCGCCATTAACTGCTCGGCCGGCTGGCATTATGGAATGGCGTTTCTTTTTCTTTTTCTTTCGCTTTTCCGAATCGCTTTATCTTCTTTCTTCTTTCATTCCTTTACAGCGTCTACTTAAATAATTTGAAAACTCGCCCTCTTTATTACTCGGGCTTCCGTAGGAAAGCCCGAGTCTCAAAATGCTAGCGTTTTGGTCGCCAAAAGAGGGGTCATGGTCCCAGGCGTTCTATGCGTAGACCATGGAAACTGGGGACGAGAAACACGACATTGCTCGCTCTTCGTGACAGAATGCGGTGTTTTGCGAAGAACGTTTTGGCAAGAATCGCGCCTTATACATTCACCTCACATACAAAGATGTGGATCGTTTTCAGAAGGGGTCGGTCCACGAATTATATTGTTTGAAAACCAGCATGCAGGTAAGCAAAGTTCACGCTCGAAAGGTTCTCGTGAGATAACAACTGAGCCGATTGCGGTATGAGTTCAATCTACGAAAACACTGGCAAAAAATAGGCAGTCAATGACGGTATGTGGCTACTGCTGTTATTATTTAGAACATTGCAATAAAACAAATCATATTGCAATAAAACGAGCTAAATACGAAAACGTTTTTGGACTCGTAGCTCATTAAAAACATGCGACTTGTTTCTTGCACCGCGCAAAATATGTCGATCTCCAAAGTTGTAAAGATAAAACTTTCGGTAACTTGAATTAAGTATCTTACCTCCAAGTTAGTTGGCTTTCTAGTAGGGTGCAGGAAAAAAAATAACGTGTGAATTTGGAGGCACGTTGTGCGGGAGAATTAAACCTTCGATTGTGCGGGGAATTGTGCGGGATTATTAACGAACCAATGTTCTTGCCAAGTCCCAAGGAAAATCTGCATTGACGATAGTTTAGCCAGTTATTTTACTAGTAGTTCAAATATATTTAGCAGTCTTAGCAATCGCCAATTCTTTTAGAAAACCGTGTTTGACTGCAAAAGATAAATCATGTTGCGTGGCATGAACTAGACGAGCATGAAACGAAAATAAAGAGCAAAACAGAATGCCGCATCTTCCCTTATAAATGAGAGTCCTTTTTAAAAATACTCCTGCCTTGATTCAATAAAAATATGTAGCTTGAATATTTTTTCATAAACTGCGTTAAGGATCCCAAATTCTTGGAAGTTATCCGCAAAATACACAACTTGAAAGTTTATGCAAATCATGATAAACGACTATAAAAACGGAGGGTTAAAAATGGGTGACATTGCTTCGTTTACCAAATGGCTCAAGACTGTTTGGATTAAAAAATACCTTGACGATTCTAACCGCCCTAGGAAGCCCTAGGAGATATAGAGGATCCGGAGGAAGAGCACGATCCGATTTTAGCAACGTATAGGGAGACTGCAAAGAAAGTTATCGGGAGGTCTAAAAAGCAGAGCAAACCGTGGATAGGTGACAAAACGTGGGAAAAGATCAAGGAGAGGAAAGAGGCAAAATTGAAAATGGAGGGTGCTAGATCGGAACGACTAAAACAGAGAAGGAGAGAGGAATATGATGCGAAGGACAAGGAAGTGAAAAGGAGTGCTAGGGAGGATAAGAGGAATTGGATAGAGAAGAGGGCTTCAGCAGCAGAAAAGGCCGCTGAGAATGGTAGAAATAAGGGACTATACAGCATAACCAAGACAATAGCCGGGGAACGGAGGAGAGAAGAAGTAGGCGTGAAAGACAAACAGGAAGTGCTTAAGACAGAAATGCAAGAGAGGCTGCAGAGATGGGTAGAGCACTTTAGTGAAATATTAAACAGAGATGACCCAGTGAATCCTGTGGAAGAGGATGAGATAGAAGAACCGGAAGAGATCGGGGAAATAGATTTAGGAAGATGGCGATTACAAGAGGTTAAGGACGCACTAAAGGGGACAAAGCCAGTGAAAGCGCCTGGAGTAGATGAAGTGGGCCCAGAGCTATTGAGAGCGGACATGGAAGACACTGCACATAGGTCGACCAGATGCTATAACCGGCTTTGGGAGACTGAGAGGTGGCCGGAAATGTGGAAGAAGGGACTGACTGTCAAGATATTTAAGAAAGGTGATTTGCGGGATTGTAACAACTGGAGAGGAGTGACTTTACTACCCGTAGTTAGTAAGATATTCTGTAGGATGCTGCTAAAGAGGATCAAGAGAGGTGTAGACAAGAAGCTTCGAAACGAGCAGGCTGGGCGGTTTAGATCAAAGAGAAGTACAACTGAACAGATCTTTATACTAAGAAACATCTTGGAGCAGGCAAATGAGTGGAGGGCGGGCCTGTATGTGCACTTTGTGGATTTTGAAAAAGCCTTTGATTCGGTACACAGAGAAAGCCTATGGAACATCATGAAAAGCTATGGGATACCACATAAGATGGTGAGAGTGATCGCAGGCAAATACCAGGGCTTCGAGTGTGCAGTTGTTGATGGAAGTGAGACATCAGAATGGAGTAAAGCAGGTGTGTGATGTCAGGATTCTTATTCTTACTGGCCTTAGATTGGACCATGAGGGAGGCAACAGCAGACAAGAGAAGAGGAATACGGTGGAATTTCACAACGGTGCTGGAGGATCTTGACTTTGCGGACGATACTGCACTACTGCCATCCAAGATTAGCGACTTGCAGGAAAAGAATGGGAGACTAGCAGAAGAAGCAGCCAGAGTAGGCCTCAAACTTAATGCAAGAAAGTGTAAAACACTGAGGACTGAGTTTGCTCATAGTTTAGAGGACGTCGTGGTTAATGGTGAGGAAGTAGAAGACGTTGAGGAATTTGTATGCCTAGGTGCTACAGTAAACAAAGAAGGAGGAGGCAGTAGAGATATTACGAACCGACTGCAGAAGGCACGTGGAGCATTTCAGAGACTAGGGAAGGTATGGGCAACCAGAGGAATAGGAAGGAGAACCAAGATACGCCTATTCAAGACTTTAGTTCGACCGGTCCTGCTATATGGCTGTGAAACATGGAAGATCACTAAAGCTGATGAACGAAAACTGAGCAATTTCCAATGCCAGTGTCTGAGACGGATACTGAGAATTAAATAGGAAAGCAAAGAATTACAAACAAGAGAGTGGTTGAAATGGCAGAGGTCAATGACATAAGCTGCGAGGTACGACGAAGAAGGTGGAACTGGTTGGGACACATACTCAGGAGAGAGGGTGCGAACGACTGCTTCACAGCATTGGGATGGAGACCAGAAGGTCGAAGAGCGAGAGGGAGGCCAAAGACAACTTGGAGAAGGACGGTGGAGAAGGAAAGAACCAAGACGGGGTGGAAGAGCTGGGAAGTAGCTAAAGCGGTGGCACGGAACAGGGAATGTTGGTCGGAAAGCGTGACGGCCTTATGCGCCTACTGGCGCGACGAGAAATGATGATGATGATGATGATTCTAACCGCGGAAAATGGAAAGATTTTTTTGAACTTGAACTTAGGAAATATGGCGACAAACTAGTCTTTACATGTAATTTCAACAAGCTTGACACTTCAAAGTTGATATCGGTCCAAGACCCTTTTCTACAAGAAATTTTAGAAATATGGTCAGAGGTTAACTTTGATGATAAAATCGAAACCGAGCAGCAATTTCTTGAACAACACATACGGCATAATTCGCTAATTAGGATCGAAAACAGACCGGTCTTCTACAAACATCTTTTCCTGGATGGAATCACTAAGGTAGCCAGTTAATGACGGACTCGCGCAGTTTTCTCCCCCTTGCAGATTTTATCAGCACTTACAATATACGAATACAACCCATTAAGTATTTCGGCCTTATTTCTGCCCTTCGGCACCATTATAACACTAATTTTCTTGGTAAAGAACCTAGTAGCACAGACGCTCCCGATACCTTCTCCGAGACTTTTATTAAGAACGATAAAGCGAACAGAGTTGTATACCAGAAGCTCCTCTCTTTTAAAAGCGCCGTTCCTTTTAAAAGCCAAGGGAAATGGAATGACAGCATTAAATCTGATGAAAGATGTTCTGCTGACCGGACTAGCGTCTATTGCCTGGCAGCTAGGTGCACAAAAAGCACAAAACTCGTAAACTTTCAATTCAGATTCCTTTATCGTATTTTACCAACGAACCTTCTCTTAACCAAAATTGTTATATAGAGCAGGACCCGAACTGCTCCTTTTGTACCAACCATCCCGAAAACCTGATCCACCTCTTCTGGAACTGTACAATAGTAGCCACCTTTTGGGAAAATTTGACTGAAAAACTTAAGCAGGCCAATCTCATGACGATAGACTATTCAAATCACACCGCCATATATCTGGGTCTGAGACCGGACACCTCTAAGTTTTCACTTCGACTAAATCTCCTTTACTTCCACTTCTCAACATCACAGTACCATAAAAGCCATCTATCTACTTTCTGCAAGCGAACCAAGGCCAAAGTGCAATTGAGATTTAGACATACCACCAATATTTTTAATTTAAATTACTTATCTCGGAAACCTTTCTGCACTGCTTATTTCTTAATTGTATCTATGATTAATTCTTAATTATTAGTAATTGTTGTTAATAGAATTACTATATCAAGTACGTAGTTATTGGATAATAATATTTAAAAAAACTAAAAACCGGGCAGAGGAGTCGCCTTTTTTTTTTCTTTCTTTTTATTTAGGTATTGTTACCACTAGTTTTATCGTTTGTTGTTAAACCTGTTTTAGGTATTTTAATGTAAGTAATTATGTAGCTTTTTTCCTCTACGGTTATTTTGTATGTTATTCTGTATGTGAACAAATAAAAAAAAAATATTAAATAAATAAAAAAAAACTATTTCGATTTTCGGTTTTTAACCAAATAACAATTGGACACGAAAATCTCGTGATTTGAAGTGGGACTGAACCGTAGCAGTGTTTTCCCCGCTTTGTTAGGCGTTAATTTATAAACGGAAACATTTCCGTGTGAACAATTTTACGGTTAAAAAAACGGACCAAAACGGCACGGCTAAGTTGAAAGCGAAAAACCCGTCTGATTTCCTGTTTTGACAGTGAAAAAGTTATCGCGAGTACTATTGCTTTATGTATGTCTGAGTGCAGTGGATTAGCGCTATTAATGTACTATAAATAACAATAAATCGCTAAAAAGACTTGAGTCATTTTAAATCGCTTTATTTTTCCCGCACTAAACAACTTAAAGCATAACGGATGCATCGGTTAAGTCAATTAATATATGCCAAACCAGTGGATAGTACTTTTCGCGCATTCTGATTGGTTACCCAAACTCGGTATAGTGTTTGCTTTTCCGAGCTGGGGCGCGAAGGTCGTAAGCAAAATGGCTTCCCGGTTTGCTACCGTGACAGAAGAGAAATTCTAGCGGTAAACGAGGCAGCTGTCCCTGAGAACACCAAGAAGGCTATAAAATTCGGCTTGGTGGTTTCTACAAGTGCGGTTTTATTATTTTTAGCCGTGAAGTTATCGCCTAAACCGACACAAGATTTGTTATTGTTTCGAGGTAGCGAAATTAAAACAATGTCGACAATGGAATTCTGTAAAATATTTCACAGAATGGTTTCAAATGCAGGAAGCACTTACAACTACTTTTGAAGCAATGTCGGCAGAGCAACTCCGCAAGTCCCTTCAAAAGTTTTACCCGTCCGCAAGAAATTGTAATTTCAACTTCAATGTCAACCTTCCAGGCAGCGGCTTTCAACAAAACTTGTTAAGATTCTCTGAGGACTATAAACTGACTGATTTTTCCCTTGACATCAAGGCATCGACCACTTCTTTTCGCTGTGTATATCGTGCTATCATTTCACTAAACACACGAGACACTTTACGATTTCTCTTGTCGATCACCTGATGTATCATGTGACGTTTCTTGCGCTGCTGCACACTTTGCCAGTTTTGTTTCCTTGTTTATAGGTTTGTTTGCTTTTATAAATTCCTGGAGCCAAGTTTAAACCAATTTAAACCATTTTAGCTAGCTGTTGAAATTTCCATCAATCCTTTATGTGTAAGATAGTTGTTAATGGGGACTCAGCTACAGGCTGTAAGGGAAGTGCTCAGGATCCCCTTTTTGTTAGAGAATGTATGATACCAATCCTGATAGGGCTATAAATGTTTCTAAGATATGTCTAGATATGTCGCATCTCAGCAAATAATTAGTGCTTAGAACGGTTCAAAGAAAAGTTAGATCGTGACATTTCTTTTGCCGTTTTTAGCGCAGACAAGTTTTATTCTCATTTAAGAGTCATTTGAGGGCTGTAAAGCGTAGGGCATTTCCAAGACTGATGAAAGAGAGAATAACTTCTTAGTGGAAATCTCTTACAGAAGAAAGCACTAACTGGTACAAACCCCATATTTTGGTATTTTTTAAGACACTTAGGAGGCTAGGGCTGTCATGGAAACGGTAGAAAGGGGTGCTCATCTCAGACGTCTCTTACTCAGAGGGCGCCACTGACCCGATACACACAAAGGTCCAAATTTGAAAATTTGATCTCACGCCCTGAAGTCGAAACCAGCTCATGACCCTTTCCCTTTGTTCATTTTAATACATTAGTAAAATTATTCTGCCAAATATGACAGTAGTCATTACTGTAATTTTGCCCACAAAGTGAACAAGAGTTTTTCGGTGCAATTTTGCATTGTTTGAGTGTGAAACTTGGTCATTCGTGAACTCCAGCAATCGGCAGCAAAGTTCACGACAATAAAATCCCTACGTTTTGCCGCAGTTTCCATCTAAAGGAATCGAGAAGTACATTTCTCCATTTCAGTCTGCAGGATCTTTAAATCGCAGCGTAAAGACCAAGACTATGCTGGAAGAACTATCCTTTCCATAATTGTGCTGTTATGTGTGGCTGTAATGATATTATTATTTATATTATATTATTTGAAAGTGAAGAATGATCATCGCAGTAAATTTTTCAATTTAAGCAATTGGAAAGAAGAAGCCTGAAAAAATCAGGGCTTCAACGGAATTCGAACCCGTGACCTCCGCGAATACCGTTGCGATGCACTACCAACTGAGCTATGAAGCCACACATTGGGAGCGATGTCAATTAATTGAGTTCATGTTGAACTGCGGTCGCGGAGGTCACGGGTTCGAATTCCGTTGAAGCCCTGATGTTTTCAGGCTTCTTCTTTCCAATTGCTTAAATTGGAAAATTTACTGCGATGATCATTCTTCACTTTCATCTACAACCGCAGTTCAAATATGAATTATTTCATATATACTTCAAATCATTATATTATTTATTCTCCAAACCTACTTACTGGGGATATAGATTTTCATCGTTCCAAGGGCTGTTCTAATTCTGCCGAATAGTTTTGTGATCTTCGAAATCAATTGCAAATTTGTTCAAGAATTTCGGGTCAGGAATGTGAAAGGCAGAAATCATAAGTTTGACAATTTGCAACCATACACCACTTTTATTGTAATTTTACCTCGCTTCCACAGCAGTTAAGATTAAAAAAGACAACATTATCGAGAATCAAGGGAATGACTTGCTCTACAATACCAAGGGTACTATAAGCCAAATACCTTTTACTCTAGCCAAGTTTGATCATTAATATATTTCCATGGTAAAAATAAAGAAAATAGCACCAACGTTAGTTCAGTCGGATTTTTTCTGGCAGAGAATACTTGGGGCGTACTTAAGTTGGGCTTCTTTCAGGGAGCACCCTATGTCATTCCACTTTCCCTGTCTGCTTCCCGCGCCAAACATGTTGCTACAGTACTCGCTATTCGGACTACCCGGTTCCCCACTTCCCCAAGAAGAATAGTGGCCCGTCAGTGGAGAGTCGTCAATCCAATACATCTTTTTGTTGGATTTTCGGGTGATACCAAGCCACACGCCCCAATCTGTGATTGTCTTCTGCTTCTTCACCAGGTCAAAGATAAAGTTATTTTCCTCAGCTGACCTGATTATGGCGAGGTCTCCTCCCAGATTCTGGCAAGTTCTCCTAGCGTCGCTCCACTTCAGTGTTGGAATGTTGATGATGAGGAAACATGACTTTCCATGAAGAACCCAGCCTTGTGGACAAGCAGTCCTGGTGACTGAACCTGATGAAAACAACGTGAAGTTAAAAGTTACGAAGATGTAATCAAAGCTAGGAACGAGATTAATTTAACGCCAGACCAAAATTTGAACCGCTTATGGACTAAAGACAATTCACCTTTGTCAGACAAAGAGTCGAGTTTGGCTTTGATATCAGTCAATAATTTTCGTTCAATCTTCCCGCAGCACGAGTTGTGGATGTTAAACGTTTGATCAGCTCGCCGCATTGTTTTACCACCAAACGCCGTTTTCAAGCGGGTATATTTAGCTATGCTTTTGCTAGAGCCAGTCGTCGACTGCACCAGGATGCAAAAGATTAAAATGAAGCTCGATTTGCGAAACATTTTTGAAAATCTCTCAGTTTAAAATCAGTTACTGACTTATCGGTCCAAGCCTGAAGTTTGACTGCCACTTTAGCGAAATGATGTATCAGTTATGAAGGACGAGGAAGAGAAAGGTTACGTGTACAAACAATGAAACAAGAAAAAGAATCAAGTCATGTTATTGTAAACAGTTCGGTGAAAAGTAGCGCAAAATATTTTGAAGAACCTTGTGATATAAATTTACAGATATCTATATCATCTATTCTATACTGCTTCCTCTAATTTTTCTACATGTGTATTATTTAATTCTTTCATTTCAATATCGTATTCCATGCTGACCGACCATTCATTTTTTAATCAGTCGGATGTTCATACATTTTATGAATGTATCGAATAAGTCAACAATGACAGAGCCGTTCTAGTTTTGACTTACAGCAATTGGTTGTCATAGTTAAAATAACCTATCTTGTTCAATTATTCGTTCACAAGGAATAAGTTGGGGAGATCAAAACATCATCAAAATCACTGATAACAGACTCTTTCGGTAACGCGAGAGAAAAGTTGAACCTCGAAGTGCTGCGTTTGCAGTCGCAATAAATTGATACGGCGGTACTAAATAAACGTTACTTAGGAAACGTCTGCGGTCTCCCACAAAAGGCAGGGAAAACGCTGCGAAAATTATGTCATTTTATCCTTTTCGGACGAGAAAATAAGGCTTTTGCGCGCGTCGCTCAAAACAAAGGTAAGCGGAAGTTGTTCCGATGAGAGAAATAAAAGTTTGGTAATTTTAGGTACACACACTTTTTTCACGCTTTATTATTGTATTGCGAGGCTACTGTGTTTAGACAATTAATACTGCTGCATTAAACCAACACCTCAGCAGATTCGTTTATCTGGCCATGCACCTAATGACAGCGATCCATTGTTTGATGAAGTGTGCTATGTTAAAAACTGTGACAGGAAAAATGGCAGATGCGTTCAAATTATTACAAGGAAATGATTAAGATTCAGTGTTTCATTCGTCTTATTTGTATAGTTTCTAGGGACGCATGCACTATCAAAATTTGAAACGATACTTGAAAGCCCCGCTCGCTTTCGGATAATTTTGGAAGGATTGTTTTATTCGTTAAATAATACTTCCTCTTTCCATCGAAGGGGATAAGAAAAAAAGCCATTTCATGTTAGTTTTGAGGTGATTGATAAATCTCAGGTAAGTCGATAGAATGTGGTATTACTTATCCTACTTATCCTTATTGACATAATTTCCAATATAATTTAGGATATTCTTGTTTCCCACTCAATCAAGAGAATTTCAACCAATAAATACAAAGGAATGATGATCTTCTTACGTTTGGTTCCCGTTTTAAGACAGCAGTCCGTTCAGGTTTGATTTCCCTTGGCAAAATGGACATGCCGATGCGCCATTAACTGCTCGGCCGGCTGGCATTATGGAATGGCGTTTCTTGTTCTTTTTCTTTCGTTTTTCCGAATCGTTTTATCGTCTTTCTTCTTTCATTCCTTTACAGCGTCAACTTAAATAATTTGAATACTTGCCCTGTTTATTTGTAAGCAATTGCAAATTCGTCTCGTTGTTGTAATTGGTCAAAACTGATCACGTGAGACAATCGTGTCCATTGGTGAACTATTGTAGTTAAGACATTCCGAGACCGTTTAAGTGAAGTAGCTAATGAATCGCAGCTTCTTTCTACAACTTTGTAGATGAATAAATAAAGGATTTGACCTTCCATGTGAATTTCAGCTAGAATATTGCGTGAAGAAGTACTTCGCAAGATGTTCTCTTCTTCATCTCAATATATCGACTATTTCATCACTTTTACTGCCTGACATCACGACAAAAATGTGGCCTCTTTTTAGTCGGTACAGGGTTCTCCATGGGAGGCGCGGTGGCCTCATGGTTAGTGCTCTCGTTTCCGGATCGAACGGTCCGGGTTCGACCCCTGGGCGGGGACATTGTGTTGTGTTCTTGGGCAAGACACTTTACTCTCACAGTGCCTCTCTCCACTCAGGTGTATAAATGAGTTCCGGGGAACTGGGGGGTAACCCTGCGATGGACTAGCATCCCATCCAGGGGCGAGTAGAAATACTCCTAGTCAATTCATGCTGGAGAAACCGGGATAAGCTCCGGCTTAGTGGGCCGCTTGGTTCGTATGCAGGATTTGCCTTTACAGGGCTCTCCACGCATCCACCTTGTATACTAACCCGCCTTTGGGGTGCCGTCAATCCAGTAACCAGGGTAATAGGCTGCGGGAAGATACTGCACGCAAATCTATGTTACGATTCTTTCAATGCCAACATTTTTGCAAATCAATAACTAAACTACGGTTGACTAAAAGCAGAGGTACATTGTGCACAATGTTCAGTCACTGCCTCTATAAGTAACACACCAAATAAGCAAATTTCATCAATCCTATTTTTTTTCATTTTCAGACTTGCATTCCAACCTGGAACGCAGTTAAACAATGCTTCATAAATACTTGAAATTAAGTGTTTAAGGGGCTCAGTCATGGTTTGCGGATATTGGAAAGTTTAGCCTCAATTTTTCAAATTCGTCGTTTGTAATCCGTGTTAATCTTCTCCATCCTTAGCCATCCTTGTTGCTTTATGGTTTAACATTATCTCGTTGGTGTTTTTCTATCTTCTTAACCTGTTATTTTCAGGTTTTCTACCATTTAAAGGTAATTTTGTATGTGGCCAAAATAACTCAAAATACCGTGACTGAGCTCCTTTAAGAGCGAACGAAACCCTAGAACAAAAATCACTCAATGCAGCCTGCTAGATTGTTCTTTTAAAGTGAAGAGTCCTAGAAAGTGAAACCGTCATTTAGCGAGACTTTCAGCTGTTTCTTCAAGTCATACACTAGTGTGAAACTCAAAGCCAGATTTTCTGTCTATGCGTTTGAATCATGTGAGACCTCAGGTGCAATGTCTCCAGTTCAGGATAACTATGTAAAATTGATATAAAATGCATGACGCATCGTGCAGAATGTATCCACCGAGGAGCGAAGGGCGGGGGGGGGGGGGGGGGGGGGAAGTAAGGCCTATAATGGGGATTAACCCTCATACCCTTCATTCATTCTAGCTAAACTGGTTGTTTATTCGCCTGTTACAGAGAAATAAGACTCATTTCTGAAGCAAAATTTTCGTTTATTTTTCCGCGTTGTAGGAAAAAAGTTATGTGTTAGCTTTTCCCAACGTCGTAGTTAGGAAGATCCCCAACAAGCTGAATAAACTTTCTACGTTTGGATATCCGCCTCGTTTTCATGCTCTCGTACCGAGGCTTACCCGAGCGGTCCGCCAGTTGCAATAATTTTGTTTTGTGTTTCGATAATTTTGTGTTGTGTTTCACAGATATTATGTTGTGTTTCACAAATATCATGCTGTGTTGGGCAAATATTTGTTGCTTTTCTCTAAATTTTTGTTGTGTTTCACAAATATTGACTCGTGTTTCAAAAATGTTGTACTGTGTTTGTTGAGTTTGCAGATATGAGCGACTGTAGAAAAAACACCGAACAGACAATGGCAAACGCACAGATGTCACGCACCATAGAAGTCGTGTATCATATCATTTTTCACTGATATGATTGTTGTGGACAGGCCCCGTTCTACCTCGTGCGAGATATACTAGCACTCGACTAACGAAAAGGAGCATAAAGCAAAAAATACGCACTCAACATATAGCATCAACCCCATTTTAAACGCGGGTTTGCAAAAAGGAACATGTGCGTGTGTATCAAAATAGCTCCACACTGCAGATCAGCCATCGAGTGCTTAGAAATCTAGAAAAAATGGCGTAAAAAAACACAAAATAACGAGGTGGAGCTTCAAACACATAAGGATCAAAACATACATTACGCCATTGGCTAGCTGTTATAGCCAATAGAAACCAGGCTCTTTCGATCCGTCACAAGGATGCACACCGTGGAAGTTTGTGCAAAGCCGCACTGTGTGTACGAGTTGCGCTAGCAACCACAGACGTACAGAGTATTTTAGAAATACCGGAAACTGATCGATGAGATCATATGGAGGGTCGAAACCATGGTCTTGCCTGAACTAGGCCGAACAACAGGGACCTTAAGATACGAAGACGGGAAGGCCAGGACGGGAACGGGAGTGCACGCGGCAAACTTTCGCGGGTCCCGTCGTGTCGCCAAAGACAAAATGATTAACATGAGTATTTTCGTAAAGGACGGCGACTTCAATAACTTGAACTTCGTAAAAGCTATTAAAAAAAGCAATGACATCCTTTCGACTAAAGAGATTGTAGAAATCTTATCCTATTAAGCTTAAACGATGGTGAACAGTCGATGCTGAATTTATTCTTCTTTATGAGCGAAGCAATCATCTCTGTCAGTATTGAATAAAGAAACCAGAATTTCCCTATGAAAAAATTAAGCGAACAATCTGATCTGATCGACCTGCTTCAAATGGCTTTTTACCACCACAGCGTTTGAGAATCCTGTCGCCAAAGAATCTGGACTTTGGGTGAACATTTCAATTTCCTTCTGTAATTGTAACAAGCGTTATAAAAATAAAACAAACACTACATCAAGTTCCGGGTAGTAGATATATAAAAAAAACACCAACATTAGTTTGAAAATTAAATGTGCTTTTTATTTGCTCGATAGATGCTTTCATGGCACTCATTCTTACAACATTTTAGCGACTGTACTTACACTGATGTATTCTCAATGCATACAGTTTGTATTTTGTTTTGAACTTGTACACCCGTGACAGCGACTGAACAGTGACTGGAACACACACGAAAAGACAAGGAATATTTTTATTGACATCTTGTTTTCGTATTTCAGCACAGTATTTCTGCACTACAATCACGAAAAATGTGAGCCTAGTAAACATTCTCATCAATATACCTGAAAATAAGGTCGATTGGTACATTTGTCAGGGCAAAACAAGAGCAAAATACTCACGTTTTCGATAAGATGGCAAGTCGGGCAAAGGCGTCCTCGACGAGACGAGGACGGCCTCGTACTGAGGGCTATTGTTTTAGGCTGAATTTTAATATATCGAAATTGGTCATTTAACAAGGGGTTTTGTGGTAAATATTGACAGGAGCAACATCAAATTAGTTTTGTTGAAAGTAAATGTTTCAGAGCGGAAAACAACACGATGTACAAACCTGCGACGATACAAACGGCAACATTAAACGCAAGAAGGACTTCCGCTGGCGATCATGACCTAGCAACTATTACACTTATTGAAATGTTTATTCCAGCCGTCTGTCTGTCCTTTATGATCATAGCAGGGACGTTTTATCGCAGCCTGTATTTCCTCATTGCTTACATTCGACTGTGCCAAATACGGACACCACGTCAGACGTCTTTCCTGGACCATCTCGTTTGCACGCTAATTATTGAAGACAAATTGACCCGGCACCCGCACTGCTAGGCGATTTTTCTGATCCGAAAGAACATTAATGCCCCGTCCACACGTGACCGGACATTTTTGAATCCGCAACATTTTCTTTTCGGATTCAAAAATTTCCCCGTCCACACGCAGCGTACTCAAATCGAATTCGCCTGCCCACACTCATCCGATGGTATCCGGATTCACTCCAGAGAAATTAGGCCTACACATTGAGCCGCCATATTGGTTTATTGTTCGGTAAGATTACTACGTCATCGGATTCGAAACTATCCGGATTCGCCGTCCACCCGTTATCGGATTCGTTGCGGTTTTATTTTTTTCCACTTTGGAGAGCGGACTCAAAAATATCCGGATTCGCTGAAGAATTCGCCGGATGCGTGTGAACGGAAGCCGTATCCGGAAAGAAAAATTTGTGGATTCAAAAATATCCGGATACGTGTTGACGGGGCTTAAATGTTTCCAAAATCAAGGATAAATCTTTAAGTTAGATTGACATTGTGAACTCCTGTCGTCTGATCTTTCAAATCTGTAACGCGTCGCACCCTCCGAAAACGAGAAATCGATGTAAACAGGGGGATTGCACAAGTGCCAAAATTAAATTTAGGTTAAAGCTTCGATCGCCTCTAACTTGCATGTTGTTCTACACATCAGCGAAAAAAAAAAAAAAGAGAGAGAGAGACCAGCGAACTGAGGAATCACTTTCTTTTTCTTTGTAGCGTGACGTTAAAAATATAATTTTCGCGGGAAAATTCATGCTAACTAATGATGAGGATTTGGCGAGTGTTTGAAATGTTTACATAGGTTAATAACGATGTCACAGCTAAAACATTCTATCCTGCAGTCCATTTAACTACTTATTTGTAGATCTTTCATTAAATCATGGGTAGCAATCGCAGAAAATCGGAATAAAGTGATATTGTTCGCTAAACATTCGGCGGGAAATATTTCTGACTGATGATTTTTATTGGACTTTGCGAGAGGAACTACTCCAATCTGCCCGTAGATACCATTTTTAACTAAACTGGACATTGATAGGAGTAAAAAAGACTACCAGAAAATGTTTTTGTATGGCAATAAAGTGGCACACTTTTGAAGAGCGACTCGCTGAAAATGGCTAAAATTTGGGTCACGCTCATTAATGCGGAGACGAAAGTTGGCACATCTTGAAAAGCCGTAGAATTAAAGCGAAAGACCTCTAATATATCTCAGTCAACTAATAAGGAAACAACTATTGTCGCACGGAAGTAAGAGTTTCTGGAATTTGTAAAAAGTATCTTTTAAACTCACCTAAAGTGGCCCGTAATTTCGGTCATTTTAGACCGCTTGAGACGCCAAAATCATGATGTGGTGATATCTCGAAGAAAATCGAACGCCTACTTAGGCAAATGTCATGGTTGTCAATCTTTTCGGATAGCTTTTATACTGTGAACCTGAAGATGAATGTAAACGGCCGACCTCGATCTTTTGATTGTGCCCGGTTTTCTCCGACAATGGCACCCAAATAAGAAAAAAAAAACATTCACAGCGTTTAACAATTTACAAGCAAGTACACATCCATTTAAATTCTACTCCAGGTACACGGGAGTTCAAAGGAAAAGAGAAAATGATCGTGATCAGTCAAGATAATGACTTGTCCAACAATAAGAAGCGACTGAATGCCTTACAACAAAACCAAGTTTGATTTTAATACAATTCTTTGGCAAAATAGAGAAAATAACAGCATGCCTAGTTCAGTTGGATTGCTTCTGGCAAAGAATACTTGGGGCGTACTTTAGCTGGGCTTCTTTCAGGGAGCATAATAAGTCATTCCACTTTCCTTGTCTGCTTCCCGCGCCAAACATGTTGCTACAGTACTCGTTATTCGGACTACTCGGTTCTCCTCTCGCCCACGCGGAGTAATGACCTTCCAGTGGAGTGTCGTCAACCCAGTTGAACTTGTTGTCAGACTGTCGGGTTAAACCAAGCCACACGCCCCAATCTGCGATTGTCTTCTGCTTCTTTACCAGGTCAAAGATAAAGTTGTTTTCCTCAGCGGAACTGATTATGGCGAGGTCTCCTCCCAGATTCTGGCAAGTTCTTCGAGCGTCGCTCCATTTCAGGGTTGGAATGGTGATGACGAGGAAACAAGACTTTCCACGAACAACCCAACCTTCTGGGCAAGCGGGTCTAGTGACTGAAAATCAAGTGAAAATGAGATTATATTAATGAAGATCTGAAGACAGGAGAGAGATCTATCTTACCTTGGTTATGGACTTTGTTTAGAGTTATAAAGCAATTTACCTTTATCAGACAATGAGTCTATTTTGGCTTTGATATCGGCAAGCAGTTTTCGTTCAATATTTTGGAGGCCCCAGTTGTTGATGTTAAACGTTTGTTCGGCTAGCTGCGGTGTTGTGTCATCCAGAACTGATGTTAAGCTAGCCTTATTAACTTTATCGCTGGCAGAAACAGTCACCAGGAAGTAAAAGAACAAACAGAAGCACGTTTGTTTGGGCAGCATTTCGAAAATCACCAAATTTACAGGTACTGACTGATGCAAGTCCGAAGATGTGACTGTGGCTTTAGTGCAATGATGTATATCACTTAAAAACAAGAAGAAGAAGCAGAAAAAAAGAAAAAGATGCAAGAAACCAGCAGTAAACCAACACGTCAAAAGACTCGTTGACGTGGCCTTACGCCCAAACGACAGCGATTCATTGTTAGCAGAAGTGTGTCGTGTTGATAACTGTGACAGCAAAATGGCTTATCATAAGTTGAAACTATTAAAAGGAATTGCCTTGTTTGCACAGTTGCCAGGAACGCATAGTCAGATATTTCAGTTGAAAACCAGCACGCGTTTCTCGATTGTTTTTGAAGGCTTGTTTTATTGCTCAAGTGTGTGGAGGCGCAGTGGCCTCATGGTTAGTGCGCTCGTCTCCGGATCGAGCGGTGCGGGTTCGAGTCCTGGCCGGGGACATTGTGTTGTGTTCTTGGGCAAGACACTTTACTCTCACAGTGCCTCTCTCTACCCAGGTGTATAAATGGGTACCGGCGAATTTAATGCTGCGGGGTGACCTGCTATAGACTGGCATTCCAACCAGTGGGGGTAGAAATACTCCTAGTCGCTTCATGCTACCGAAACCGGAGATAACCAACAGCCTAATGGGCCACTTTGCTGGCGGATGTACACTTCAGCTTTACCTCTCTGACCTTCTCTGTTACAAATCCCTATACATCCGTTTTGTTTTAAATTTCTTAATTCTTTTAAACGCTTTTTAAATCTTTTTTCTTTTTAAATCCTATATATAGTGCTGTCCACGTCAAGTAAAATTCGTGTCACCGGAGGGATCCTCCTGGGATTCCCACAGCCGAGAATAATTAAAAAAAAACTTGACAGGTATTATCATGGAAATATGGCTTATATCGGGGATTAACTCTCGCACCCTTTGTCCCCTCTAGCTAAATTCATGCATTGTTTTACCTACTACACAGAAATAAGACTCATTTTTGAAGCAAATTTTTTTCCTATTTTTCTGCGCTGTAGGAAAAAAAGTGTATATGTTTTGCTTTCTCCTAGCTTGATGGTTAAGAAGATCCCCAGCAAGCTAAATAAACTTTTCAAGTTTCCCAGCCAGCTGAGTAAAACCATTAGTTTATTCAGCAAATATTGCACTAGATCAGCCATCACTTGTGTTAAACAACTGAGTGGATAGTGTGTCTCAGCCCATTTTGTCTGGATTTTGATCCATAATAATAATTTCAATGATCAATAATTTTCAATAATTTCAATCCGAAATAATAATTTCAATGATTTCAAGCATAATTTCCCAAGAGAAAAGTTATTTAGTATTAAAAGAAACAGTTGGGTGGACTTGTTCATCTATAAGCAACTGTCAACTTGGGTAGCGCTGCTAATTGTTAACAATTCCTTTTCATGATTCATGACCAATTTTTCCTTTGTCTTCCTCACTAACCCACTTTTGGGGAGTATTAAACTCATCACCCGACTTTCTGCGAACGTCATGACAAATATCCAAAATTGGGACTGCGCGTTTTGCTGACTTGCCTGTAGGTGTTGTTCATCCGCTCTTATTGTGTCGAGGTCTTTCGGCCAAACAAGCCAGTTCTTCGAGTGTCACAAGCTGCGACAAGAGCATTAAAATACATACAAACGATTAGATTAACTTAGCACAAGAAGTTGAATTTGCTGCGTTACCGCGCACAAATTTTCTCGGCATTAGGCGTTTGAAATCATCATTTAGTTCATAGGTACTGAGGTTTACCCACGAAAATCATAGTGAATAAACTTCGTACTGATTCTAAATGGAGCCAACCAGGAGCACGAACGACAAAATTTCACCGTGAAAAAAAATATCTTTTGTCCAATCAGCAACGCAAACGACGAAATTTCAATAATGATGAATGAACGTACTGAAGAGAACGTCATCCGAGAGCCGTTGCACAAAACCCCGCATGCTTTGAAAAATGGCCGAGGGAAGGTTTGCTTCTGTTTGCTCAGTTATTTTAGAACAAGAAAACAGGAATACCGCCCAAGAAACTGAACGAGATGTAAGATTGCGTGAGAGATTTTTGAAAACGAAGGACGAAGTTAAGAAAATTGAAGACATTTCAGCCGTTGAGCTGAATGAATACATTGGCCAATTTATTATCTCCGTCCGCACTAAACATGACACCGAGTACGAGCTTCGAAGCTTAATTGCCAGCTTGGAACGACACTTGAAGAAAAAGGGCTATTCTGCCAGCATAATCAAGGACTTGGTCTTTGGGAAAACCAGAAAGTTCTTCAATCCAAGCAAAAACGGCTAAAGAAGCAAGGAAAAGGGAATAAACCCAACGCATCGGTAGCTTTGACAAGCGAAGAATACGACAAGGGTTTGCACGGTTTTTGTAGTCCCGAAACACTTTTAAACACGTTCTGGTTAAACAACACTCTTCACTTTGGACTCCGTGGGTGAAAAGGACATCGTGATGTGTGCTGAGGAGATGTAAAGCTACACAAAACGGCAAGCGGAGTGGAGTATATATGGAGTTTAATGCAAGACAGACAAAACCTGGAACTGGATCAGTCTACAGCGATGACAGAGCTGTGCCACCGAAAATGTTTGCGACCGACGGAACTGAAAGATACCCTGTCGCGGTTTACAAAGTTTTTTTGCCAGGAAGAGACCTGAGGAAATGAATTAAGACGATGGTCTCTTTTACCTGGCCGTAGACAACAACACTTCAAAGGCAGACTCACTCGCAAGTAAAGGCTGGTTAAAGTCCGGCGCTGCTGGCGTTAACAAACTCAAAGGTTCAATGAGGGCAATGGCTCAGAAGGTAGGAATTCAAAACTGACGACAGGCTTCTAGACATTTGACTTAATTGCTATATGATGAACACAGTAAGTTTGGTAAATTTTATAAGCTTTCATTAAGCGAGTTGTTGTTGAGCGATTTTAAACTATTTTTTACGTTTTTCATCGTCCCATTTGTGCAATTTGTCTACCAAATACTACACGAAAAAATCTTAGTAGCTATGAAATAAACACATTACAGCATGGAAAACGTTTTGTACGATTTTTATTCACTCGATGATACGTATCAGAAAACTCGACTCGTGAATAAAAATCGTACGCTGGCATTTTCCATGAAGTAATCTCTACTTCATTTCCATGATGTGTTTTGTGCCACCTTAAGTTTAAAAATGTGAAATATGCAATGATGTTGTCTACTTCTTTTCAACCAAGATTTAACATGATCTCATATTATTCATTCCAGCCAAATAAATATTTTCCATCTTACATGTATTGCCACTCTTTGAACTTGCCACTGCCTTTAAACCAGTTTTAAACCGGTTTAGCTAAAGCGTATTGAGAACTTATTTTATCCAGTATGTGTAAGACATCTGTTTGCAGGGACAAAAGTGTAGTTTTACCGTAATGTCCGTTCAGACGTACGTTACTTCATTTCAAGTGAGATCTTTGAATCGCAACCAACAGACCAATACTGGTTGATCTGTACATGTAATTATATATATTTTAAGGTGATTTTTTATTATTCTCGAAACTGCTTATACGAAATTTCGTTTTTCCTCAAATTTTAATCATCCCATTGGTTGTTATAATTCTTGACCCCCGTATAAATGGCGTCAAAGTACTTGATCTTCCAAATGCAAAACAATTTTTTTCATGACTATGTACGCTCATTCTTGACTTTGGTGTATAAATAAACGAACAATTATTCTTCTCACAAGGTCTGGAAAATTTTGTAAACGAAGCTTTCGACTGTATCGCACAGTCTTCATCAGCGATTAAAGTGAGCTCACGTTGTCACGTGAATGCAAATTGTTTAATCACGTGACAACAGATGGTCAAAAATGGCGGGAAGATCACAGCCCCCGCCTCTGTTCAGTGTTGGGCGTTGACGTCTGATATGGCTGGCCTCCTTGATTTTCCTTTTGATATATACCAACTCTTTATCAAGAATCTTGACTCCTTCCCAGTCGATCTCGTGGTTGGCCTAAGACTGGTGTTCCCGGATTGCAGATGTTGTTTGTTTCTGATGTTCACCCAGTCGCTTCTCCAGAGTTCTCGCTGTCTCGCCAGTGTAATGTAACCACGAATATCGACTGGGAAGGAGTCAAGATTCTTGATAAAGAGTCGGTAGATATCAAAAGGAAAATCAAGGAGGCCATTCATATCAGACGTCAACGCCCAACACTGAACAGAGACGGGGGCTATGATCTTCCCACCAGTTTTGACCATCTGTTGTCACGTGATTAAACAATTTGCATTCACGTGATAACGTGAGCTCACTTTAATCGCTGATGAAGACTATGCGATACAGTCGAAAGCTTCGTTTACAAAATTTTTCAGACCTTGTGACAAGAATAATTGTTTGTTTAATTTTTTTCAAACAGTTTGGGTCAAGAATTTTAAATAGGAAAAGAATCACAGCGTTTAACAATTTGCAAGCAAGTACACTTTTATTTTAATTTTACGTCAATTACACAGCAGTTTAGGCAAAAAGACAAAATGATCGTGATCAATCAAGCTAATGACTTGCCCAACAATAACAAGCGCCTTTTAACCCAGCCAAGTTTGATTTTAAGATAGGTCGACGGTAAAAGAGGAAATAGCAGCTTCGTTAGTTCAGTTGAACTGTTTCTGGCAGAGAATACTTGGGGCGTACTTAAGTTGGGACTCTTTCAGGGAGCACCATAAGTCATTCCACTTTCCCCCAGTACCTCCTTGGCCAAGCATGTTGCCGCAATGTTCGTTGTTATTTGTATTGTTCGGTTGCCCACTTGCCCACGGAGAATAATGACCCCCCAGTGGAGTGTCGTCCACCCAGTAGAACTTGTCGTCGGACTTTCGGGTTAAACCAAGCCACACGCCCCAATCTGTAACTGTCTTCTGCTTCTTCACCAGGTCAAAGATAAAGTTATTTTCCTCAGCGGACCTGATTATGGCGAGGTCTCCTCCCAGATTCTGGCAAGTTCTCCGAGCGTCGCTCCAGTTCAGGGTTGGAACGTTGATGATGAGGTAACAAGATTTTACATGAAGAACCCAGCCTTCTGGACAAGGAGGTCGGGCGACTGAGGAATCAAATCAAAATGGAGTTAAATTTTACGAAGATCTAAAGTCAGGAGTGAGATTTATTTTAAACTGCTCATGGAATTTATTGAGAATTATAAAGCATTATACCTTTATCAAACAATGAGTCTATTTTGGCTTTGATATCGATCAGCAGCTTTCGTTCAATATTTCCGAGGCCCCAGTTGTTAATGTTAAACGTTTGTTCGGCTAGCTGCGGTGTTTTGTCATCCAGAACTGATGCAAGGCTAGCCTTATCAACTTTATCGCTTGCAAAGACTGTCTTCGACTGTACCAATAAGCAAAAGAACAAGCAGAAGCACGTTTTGGGCAGCATTTCGAAAATCACTCAGTTAGCAGATACTGACTCATCCAAATCTGAAGAACTGACTGCGGCTTTAGTGAAGTGACGTATCACTTATGAAGAAAAAGACGAAAAAGAAAAAAGGGTGCTGGAAGCAGCATTACGACCACGCGTCAGCGATTCATTGTTAGGTGAAGTTTGTTGTGTTGATAACTGTGACAGCTAAATGGCAAATTTGTTCCAACTATACAAGAAAATGACGAAGATTCAATATTTCATTCGTCTTGTTTGCACAGTTGCCAGTCAGATATTTCAGTTGAATCGATTCTTGAAAACCCGCTCGCTTCTTTCGATTGCTTTTGAAGGCTTGTGTAACTGCTCAAATAAGAGTGTCTTTTTTTCCGTGGATTTGAGTTTTGAGGTAAACGATGAATGTCTGGACAGTCGACAGCTGGAATGTGATGTTTTTGATTGCATTTTTTCCCTTGATTCTCCTATTGTTTAATATAATGTAGGATATTTTTGCTTCCAGCACGGCTAGAAAATTTTAATCAACAAATAGAAGCGAATCTATGTGAATGATGTCCTGGTGTTTGACTTTCCCTTACACCGCATTCTGTCCGGTTTGATTCCTCTCGCCTGGCAAAACGAAGTTAAAAGTTACGAAGATGTAATCAAAGCTAGGAACGAGATTGATTTAAGGCCAGAACAAAATTTGAACCGCTTATGGACTAAAGGCAATTTACATTTGTCAGACAAAGAGTCGATTTTGGCTTTGATATCAGTCAAGAGTTTTCGTTCAATCTTCCCGCAGCCTGAGTTGTTGATGTAAAACGTTTGGTCAGCTCGCCGCATTGTTTTGCCACCAAACGCCGTTTTCAAGCGGGTATATTTAGCTTTGCCGTTGATAGAGCCAGTCGTCGACTGCACCAGAATGCAAAAGATTAAAATGAAGCTCGATTTGCGAAACAATTTTGAAAATCTCTCAGTTTAATATCAGCTACTGACTTATCGGTCCAAGCATGAAGTTTGATTGCCACTTTAGCCAAATGATGTATCATTTATGAAGGACGAGAAAGAGAAAGGTTAAGCGTACAATCAATGAAACAAGAAAAAGAATCAAGTCGTGTTATTGTAAACAGTTCGGTGAAAAGTAGCGCAAAATATTTTGAAGAACCTTGTGATATAAATTTACAGATATCTATATCATCTATTCAATACTGCTTCCTCCAATTTTTTTCCATGTGTATTATTTAATTCTTTCATTTCAATACCGTATTCCATGCTGACCGACCCATTCATTTTTAATCAGTCGGATGTTAATACATTTTATGAATACATCGAGTAAGTCAACAATAACAGAGCCGTTCTAGTTTTGACTTACAGTAATTGGTTGTCATAGGTAACATACGTTCTTAGTATAAATCTCGTTCTTAGAGAAAATAAAAGTACCAGCTCCTACAAAATCCACTCTTGGTATTTTTTAAAGACTTACATTTGGGAGACTCAGCCGGGCCACCTTGGCAGTGGGTGAAAGGAGGTGGTTATCTCAGAGGCCGCCACTGACCTGGTACACGCAAAGGCCCAAATTTAATTTGATCCTCTGGTGTCGAAACCAGCAAATGCCACCCCTTTTTGTTCAGTAAATGCTTTAGTAGAATACGTTTGCCAGATATGACGGTAGTCATTATTGTAATTTTGCCCAAAAAGTGAACACGAGTTTTTCAGTGACAATTTTTCACTGTTTGAGTATGAAATTCGGTCATTGCTGACCTCGAGCCTGGTATAGCGAAGCTCATGACTGAATAAATAAACTTTTAACCACAACTTTTAACCACAACTTTTAACCACAATTTTGCTCTTGAATATATTGTCCTACTTCTGCAGGATGTCCAGATTGCAGCTTACTGACCAATACTTGTTGCAGGGAATATCTTTTCTAATTTGCCTAGTTGTTGTATATCTTTAGTGGTATATGTTTTACATTTTTGTTTTGTTCCCGAAACTAGCTCTATGGAATATCGATTTTCGTCATCTTTCTAAAATATTTGATGTTGTTCTAATTGTTTACCCCTATACAAAACCGCATTACAAATACTTAGTGATCTTCCAAATCCAAAATTTATACGGGTACGGAATTTTAAATAGGAACATATATAATCGCAAGGTTTGACAATTGCAACCATGCATCACTTTTATTTTACTGCCATCAAATCACACAGCAGCTCAACCGAAAAGATAAAACGATTGGAATCAACAGGATGACTTGTCTGACAATAACTACTGTACTATAAGCGAAACACCTTATAACCCGGCCAAAACAGTTTGATTTTAATATAGTTCTGCGGTAAAATCGAAAAAATAGCAGCACCGTTAGTTCAGTTGGCCTTCTTCTGGCACAGAATACTTGGGGCGTCCTTCAGCTGGCTCTCTTTCAGGGAGCACCATAAGTCGTTCCACTTTCCCGCTCTACCTCCTTTTCCGAACATGCTGCTAAAGTACTCGTTGTTATTCGCATTGTTTGGCTCGCCACTTCCCCACGGAGAATAATGACCCTTCAGTGGAGTGTTGTCAATCCAGTAAAACTTGTTGTCGGACTTTCGGATAAAACCAAGCCACACGCCATAAAATGTGATTGTGTCCTGCTGCTTCACCAGGCCAAAGATAAAGTTATTTTCCTCAGCGGACCTGATTATGGCGAGGTCTCCTCCCAGATTCTGGCAAGTTCTCCGCGCGTCGCTCCAGTTCAGGGTTGGAATGTTGATGATGAGAAAACAAGACTTTACATGAAGAACCCAACCTTCTGGACAAGCAGGTCGGGTAACTGAAGAATCAAATCAAAATGGAGTTAAATTTTACGAAGATTTAAAGTCAGGAGTGAGATTTATCTTAAACTGCTCATGGACTTTATTGAGAGTTATAAAGCGTTATACCTTTATCAGACAATGAGTCTATTTTGGCTTTGATATCGATCAGCAGCTTTCGTTCAATATTTCCGAGGCCCCAGTTGTTAATGTTAAACGTTTGGTCGGCTAGCTGCGGTGTTTTGTCATCCAGAACTGATGTAAGGCTAGCCTTATTAACTCTATCGCTTGCAGAGACTGTCTTCGACTGCACCAATAAGCAAAAGAACAAGCAGAAGCACGTTTTGGGCAGCATTTCGAAAATCACTAGTTAGCAGATACTGACTCATCCAAATCTGAAGAATTGACTGCGGCTTTAGTGAAATGATGTATCACTTATCAGGAAGAAGGCGAAAAAGAAAAAAGGGTGCTGGAACAGGCATTACGACCACGCGTCAGTGATTGATTGTTAGGTGAAGTTTGTTGTGTTGATAACTGTGACAGCTAAATGGCAAATTTGTTCCAACTATACACAAGGAAATGACGAAGATTCAATATTTCATTCGTCTTGTTTGCACAGTTGCCAGTCAGATATTTCAGTTGAATCGATTCTTGAAAACCTGCTCGCTTTCTTTGATTGTTTTTGAAGGCTTGTGTAACTGCTCAAATAAGAGTGTCTTTTTCCGTCGATTTGAGTTTTGAGGTAAACGATGAATGTCTGGAAAGTTGACAGCTAGAATGCGATGTTTTTGATCGTATTTTTTTTCCTGATTCTCCTATTGTCTAAATGTAGGATATTCTTGTTTCCCAGCACGGCTGGAAAATTTTAATCAATACATATAAGCGAATATATAATGAATGATGTCCTGGTGTTCGACTTTCCCATTATACCGCATTCTGTCGTGTTTGATTCCTCTCGCCTGGCAAAACGGATATATCGATGTGAGAGTGAACTCCCGGGTAGGTAATAATTATAGAACTGCGGTCCATCAGTTCTCTTTTATGAATCGCTATGTATCTTTTTGTTTTAGGTCTCTTTTAATCCGTTAGAGTGTATACTCAAGAAGCAGACTACTCGTCTCCTTTATTCAGAGGCATCCATCGAAAATGTTTACTAAGATATTAAGAGAGGACATGAAGGAAGAAGGGGAAGAGTAATTACCAGAGAGTGTATTCCCAGACGAATCCCTTTCAAGCTGTTTCTAAGTCCTCCACGGATAACGTTACCACCTGCGTTGACTGGGAACTTGAGCTGTCCACATAAACAAAATTCATGTCCCAGAAGGGGAGAGGGCTATTTCTAGACTCTCCTGAGATTCCCGAAACCAAGAATAATCTAAAAATAACCTGGGAAGGATTATCTTAGGAATAACGCCTATAGTGAGGATTAACTCTCGTACTCTTCATCCTCTCTTGCTAAACTGATGCATTATTCCAGTTACAACAGAGAAATAAGACGTATTTCTGAGGCATATGTTTTGTTCTTTTTTCTGCGTTTTAGAAAAAAAAAGTAATGTGTTGCTTTCTCCCAACGTGATGGTTAGGAACTTCCCCACCAAGCTAAATAAACTTTCCCCGTTTCTCACCCAGCTGAGTCAAACCATCAGTTTATTCAACAAATATTGCACCAGACTCGTGTCAAACAACTGACTGGATAGTGCGTACATGTTGGAAGCACACATTGATATTTTCTCGATTTTGATCGATGGAGCCCCAAAGTAATGATATCAATGATTTCAGTGATAATTTCCCAACAGGAAAGCTACTGAAAGTAATTTTCTCAACCAGCAAGAATCTATCAGCGGAACGGATCAGTATTTAAAAATCTCGTATTCAGTCCAGTTGAAGCTGATATTTCCAAACGTCTCAGCATTCCTAAGGGGCGAAATAGTTAACAGCCTACATGTATGTAATTACTTCCATGTTCCCGTTGCCCCTATATTGAATAACTTGTGTTTTTGTCTGCGGAGAGTATTGATATATCAAGGTATTTTGAACAAAATCAAGTGTGTCTCTAGACGTTGATGTGTTGAACACACTAACTTCGTTTCATTTCCTAAACGAAGAGCTTGACAAGAACACATATATTTATTTTTTATTTTCTATATCTTTGAACGAGTGATCAAACACGTCACTCAAAGACGGCAGCTCAATTAAATTTGTCCTGCATCACCTGAAGCAGATGATCAACGATTGAAGAGGATTTATTTGGTTTTGGTGGCATTATGGTGGTTTGTGTAAATTTTCAAGTGCTATTGTCACAGAGAACAAAGCGTTAGTTTGTTATTTTTATTGGATTTTAAGTCGATTTAGTTATTGTTTCATCGCTGCAACATAAAGCAAAAACTGCAGTGGCAAGTTAAAACACTAGTAAAATAACACTATTTATCTACTGCTTTATCGTAGCTTTTAAAACGTAGTGACCTTTTACATTTTTCAATGGATTACTTTTCGTCTTCGGCAGGTTAAAATGGATCGATATCACCATGGAATATGCCGGGAATATTTTGTACTCTTCGTTCTTGGATTTCTTCTTAAGGTAAATTATCTTGAAATATTATAATGAATGCTATTTTGTTAACATTTGTATGCAGTAAATTTTACCTATAGGCAACAGACAATGCCAGTGTACAACTCGAACATACTAACAATTAAAATATAATAATTTTAAGTCCCGTCATGCTGTGATCTGTCCCATAATAGTTTCTCCAATATAATGAGCGATAAAAACCAGGTAAAAAAAGTAATGGTACTGGCTATGATAAAAAACAAAAACAACAACAACAACAACAGCAACAACAACAGCAAAAGAAGTATTTCTGATAAAAGACGAAAGTACCTTATACTGTACTTTTTTTTTTCTCCCTTTGTTGACATCAGGTTATCAGAATGCCCAGGGGACGAGGGGGGGGGGGGGGGCACTACTCGCTTGTATGGGCTGTATAGGTATGTGAGGACCCAAAAGGTATCGTATCGTATAAAAGCGCAAACAAACTCTTGAGAGTGCTCAGTACGGACTGGAAATCATCTTTAACAACTTTACTAGGGACCTAATTATAAGTCAGGTCTGAAACAGGGGACATGTCTTAAATAGGGCATCAAATCTCTGGTCATAAATAGGGAAGGGAAAGTTGCAAATTTTTGTCTTAAATAGGCTAAGGGTTTTGGGAGGCGGGCTGCACACCCCTCCATTTTTTTTTCCCGGAGTACCCCTGCCCCAAAAATGATTAAATTTAAAATTACTGTATAAACGTTGTGAAGAAGACCTTTCCCAGAAGATAAGTCATAATAACTGTGTGGTCTTTTTCTCGAGTGACCAGGTTGATTAATCTGTAGCTTACATTGTCGAGAGGTGGTGAAAGCACTTGTCTTTCACCTATGTTGACCGGGTTCAATTCCGTACTGTGTTCATGTGCAGGTTGAGTTTGGTTTTGGTTTTCTAAGGGTTTTTTTCTCTGGGTTCTCCGGTTTTTCGCTTTCTGCATTTTTTTTTAAATTCAAATTCGACCAGGATATAGAACGACCCGCATGAAAACCAACTACTATTGCTGTGACTTGGTCCCTAAATATTGTAATTCAAATACTTTTCTAACCTCACATGTCTTGTTATTTTCAGGAAATCACTTGCAATGGCAACATAAAGCAATTTCCAGCGGAAGAAAACCGGGAGGTAAATTATAAAGATGTTAAACTCGATAAAACTCGATTAACTAGTTAAAAGTGTGTTTATTTATTATGACTAATTTTTATCGTTGTTGTTTCTTACCGTACAGGAACATACTGTACACAAACGAGCCACTGATGTCTCTAGTGCTGAATACATTTACAAAAGGCACAAACAAACGTACAAATCTGAGGTGGGAAAAAAAACGCTCCTTTCATTCTCACCGTCTTCATGAAATATTTTATTTTCTAATTAACAACTACGTGATGTCATACAAATTAACTGTGATGCATACAAATTAATATTCTAGAATATACTTTAACAATTTTCGTATTTGATGCTATTCTATTTAACATGATAAAATGGGCACTTTCCATTTGACCCCCGATAACCTCCAGGAAATTTTTAAAGGAAAGAGTAAATTTTCTATATAAAATATATATCGCTATTCCAAAATGCGAGCTACTAAACCGAAAGCTCCGAAAATCACGGAAGGAGAATCAAATTGCACGGTGAGAAATTTTTGAAAATTTGGGTATCCCTCGCGAAGTTTGTCTTCTCTTACTAAAATTCCAGAAAATGTTATTCCATTCGCCACCAGGAATTTCCGAAATGTGAAAAAGGGAATTTCTGGTCTAACTGAATGGAAAGCTTCTTAGGGCTTCGATGATTGGTTATTGCTGCTCAGATGCACTTTTATATCGTGATTTAACATGAAGGGGTGAAAAAAGACACTTGCAGAGAGGCTGAATGTGATAAATCATTGTTGTATCATCTCAACAAGTGAAGGCTTATTTCCATTATCCAGTTTTCCAGAGACTTTTTAACGTACATCTGGTTTCGAATAGCCCAGGGTAAGTTTTTGTAAACTGACAATCTTTCTTATTTCTAGGCTACCTACTACGGCGACTACCCCGGAGGTGGCGCATGCGCTTTAGATCCACTCTCCCCAATGTCTTCTCAGCCCGGTTGGATAAGAGTGGCTGCAGGTTCAGATGACTTTCAAAAATCTCTCGGCTGTGGAATGTGCGTGGAAATTACAGGTTCAGGAAAAGGAAGTGGATTAGATCCCGTCACTGGAGTTACCAAAGCCATTGTTCACGATTTGTGTGGAGGCTGTGGCAAAGGTGATTTTCATATGAGCATAAAATAACCAGAGTGATTGCTTTGCAATGTAGACCACTGAAGTGAAAAAAATTCAACTCCCACAGGATTGGTTTGGCTCAAGAAGTTTAGGGCCTTGTCAGGAATGTAAACTAACAAAAGTCTTTCACCCAAGCATTAAAGGAGCACAGTCACGGTTTGCGCATATTGAAAAGTTTAGCCTCAATTTTTCAAATCCGTGTTAATCTTCTCCATCCTTAGCCATCCCTGTTCGTTTATGGTTTATCATTATGTCTTTGGTGTTTTTCCATCTTATTAAACTGTTATTTTCAGGTTTCCTACCATTTAAAGGTAATTTTGTATGTGGACAAACTGAATCAAAATACCGCGACTGAGCTCCTTTAATGATTCCGTCATGGCCGCCACATCAAGTTAGTATCAATGTAGCCACCGTGACGTCATGAGAAAACACTTTATAAGGTTAAAGGGTTTTAAGGTTGAAAAAACTTATTTCCTTCCCTTTCCGGTCACACAACGGTAGGACCAGGGCGAAGAAGCCTTAAATTGGGGTTATATTTGCATACAAACAACTGTCTTTTAGAATTGGATATCGAGATTATATAATGATTTCAAACGGTAAAAAGGTAAGAAAACTACCGAAGTAGAGTATTAAATATGCATGGAATGAAGTTACAAAGAAGCCATCCGATCAACCGCCATATTTTGTTCGCGACTGAACGACCCCTGTTGACTGCAGGTGGCTATGACCTGTATATCCCTGGTGACGGTAGATGGGATATCGAAACAAAAGCCATTGACTGTCCAATTGTCCCGGGTAAGGATGGCAACATCATGTTCAGATTTACTGGAAGCAACCCGTGGTATGTCAAATTGCAAGCGCGAAACATCAAGTAAGATCACCATTTATTTTCGTAATTTAGTCCGCCCAGGTTGTCGAAACGTCAGTTACCAACAACAGTTCTTTTCAGAACTATCCTCACCCGCACGATCTTACTATACGAACTACTGATACTCCTGGGTTCAAACCATTTACCATAAACAAATGATATCTTCATTACATACGCGCATAAGATGCGCGAGTGACTGTTGAGTCCCAAATGTTGCAATATCTATTTCTAACCATAGACTGAGAAATGTTTCCCCTGTCATTATTTTTTGCCTACATTTACATAAAGGAGATAGAAAAGGCAGTCCACTAAGCTCTTGTGACGAGCTTGATGAATTGTGGTTTTTCTCGTTCCTCTTCATGTGTTAAGCAAAGCATCCATGTTCCCTTTTGCACTTTTCCACATCAGATCTAACTTGTTAAAATGACCTTTCATTTCAACTTTGTACTAAAAAAAATATTTTTTGAGATATTAGAAGTCAGAAGCAAGTTTCGGTGAATTGCACTCTAGATTCTTTCACATCGTTGGCTAAAAAGTTATTTGAAAAACCACATTAAATATGTTGCAAGTTGGTAACAAAAACTAAGCTACACATTTACTTGAAATGACATCCGACGATGTCGAAACGTCGTATATTTATTTCGCTAATATATAAATTTCCCTCAAGTCTTACTTATTCGCTTTTGCTAAAGTTGGTCATTTTTAGTTTCAATTAATTTTCAGAGTTCCGGTAGCTGGTATGGAAATCCTTAAAAATGGAAAGTATTCTTGTCTCAAGAGGACTAGTGACAATTACTTTACTGGTGATGGTCTGGGTAAAGTTGACTTTCCCATGACTGTACGAGTGACCGCGGTGACAGGAGAACAGAGGGAAGTGGTCTTACCATCCATGGAGAATGATAAAAATATTCTAAGTGATGTTCAGTTTTCCGGATTTGCGTTTGGCGGTAAGCTATTCCGTAGAGTGCAAATAAAGTGCTAAAGATCTATGAGTTTTTTTAAAGGGAACCTAAAGCGCATTAAAAATTGCCTCAGAAAACGCGTCGGTTGAACACAGAAAGTCCATAAAAAAGAAACTAGATACGTGGGGCGAGCTGGGCGTTGGATTGAAACGCTACCATAGCGCGGAGTGTACGCTATGCAAATTTGTCCACAAAATGTCGCATAATTTTATTTAACGTGTTGTTGTTGTTGAACTTTTCAGCCGGTCCAAGCAGTATTAAATGCGCAGGCCAAGGAAACAAACCTCCTTATCCCGCAGGGGGTATGGGTAAGTAGACGAATGTGCTCTGCAGAGGACAGTGTTTAATGTAGAATATGAGAGCTTTTTTAAGAGAAAGGTTCTAAGTGTAATGTAGCAGTTTTGAAACTGAAACACGAAATATTGAGACCTTTTTAGAATATCCCCGTGTTAAAACTCAGTTTTTTTTGATGTATTTGTATCATTGATATCCATTGTAAATTTAAGTATCATACATAATCAATTGTTTCCTCCTAAAATCTTGTAAACATTATCATAAGCAAAACAAAACTGATTTTTTTTTCGGCAAGAGATATAGAGTGGCATAAACCGCAAGCAGTTCACTGCAATGATTTGTTTTCATTCTTTGTGATGTTTAAAAAGATGTTATTGCGTTTCTTTGCCTACGACAGCTCCTGGTGAAGGTCCTGGGCCAAGCGCCCCATCACCACCTCCTGGTCCACCCTCCCCTCCCTCGGGGCCAACTACAGGAAGCGTTGGAGCACCTGGTACTTCCTCTGGGGGCGGAGCTGGTAAAGCAGTTTGTCTTGGATTATATATGATCCATTATTTGCGTGTATAAAACCAAAATCATATACTGCATAACAAAACCTGTATCATGTTACTTGTTCAGAACAGAACAACTAATGTTCTACCTCGTGACATCGGGTAAGCGAGTTGCCAGAAGCGGCGACCCAAGTTTAGCCTCTTTCAGGTGTTCAGTTAGTTGGGGCCCAGCGCGGAAAACGGCGCGCGAAAAATTAGGGAGCTTAAGCAAAGACGACGGCGACGACGCCAAGGACAACGCTTAGTAAAAAATGAATTGATACATCTTTTTACCCAGCGAAATTCGCGATTGTCTAGATCTGTTCGGTACGCCAATGGCTCTGAAAACGTATCCAGGCTAAATATGCAATGCCGACGTTCAGTTCCAAATGAAAATATGAAAAATTAGCAAGCGTCGTCCACGTTCAGTAGACGACGCAGAACTTGGTCATTTCACGCTGTTGTTTTGTAGAGGACAGCAAGGAAATGTACAAAGATTTATGACGCACGTGCACAGCTATTGTTTTGCTCAGTAAACCTTTTGTTTAGTGACGTTCTCGTTGCCGTCGTCGTCGTGGTTTGCTTAAGCTCCTTAATATTGCAGGAGCTCGGCGAGAGAAAGGGAAAGAACGCGTTCTTTCGCTTTTCTCTCGCCGCGCTCCTCCCCTATTTTTTCGCTGGCCGTTTTTTTGGAGCTGCGCTCCAACTAACTGAACGTCTGAAAGAGGCTAACCCAATTTTGGCGCTAAATGTAAATTTAAGAGGCGCCACGAATTCCATTTCTAAAATATAACATAATTTCTTGTGCTCAAAGCGCAGTAAAAGTTTAAAAGTAGACTACATTTTCTGGGCTCAACCGAGCTTCATGAGCCACAATAAAAACTTGAATGTTAAGGAAAGTTATATATCATTTTGATTATTGTGACTGATCAAACTCGGTTGACCCAAACCCAGTATAAGTTTCTCTTTTAAACGTTTATCGCGCTTTGTGCACCGGACATTATTTTATGTTTTAATTATGATTCCAAAGCGGGAACACAATATTTTTGATTAAATGTTCCATATTTGTTTTATTTCTTACGACCTGTTTTGTTTTGCATTCCAATTATTTTCCGTGAGCAGTCAATGCGGTCTCCAGTTAGAAAAGAGTGACCAGACCAATGCTTTGCATGCATGTAATGCCATGCCAGGACAGGACGGTACAGTGCAATGTAGGCTAATACAAATTTCATGGTCACTGGCCTCATAAACAGAAACAAAAAGGTCAAACAAGGTTAACGTCCTCTGTTAGGATCAAACTGATCTAGGTAGTAGTTTGAAAACAATAAAATGTAATGATCTGCATACACGTTGACAGAAATAAAGCAAAATGTATTTCTGTCATTATTTACAACGTGATTCGGTTCTTTTTTGCTGTACGTGCTAATTCTCTTGATGAAGAGTTCAATCACATTTTAACTTGCACATTTTCGTTCTAAAATAATATATCAAGAAACTGGTGCATGCCCCCTCCCATGTTAGTTGTTGTTGTTGTTGTTTTTTCCAGCCGGCTCAGATTTCTGCGCGAATAGAGACAGTGGCATGTACCCAGACCCCGACGACTGCGCAGGATTCATCATCTGTAACATCGGTAAAGCACACCGCCAGAAGTGCGCTCCACCCCAGCTTCTCCGAGCAGATACAATGAACTGTGATCTGCCAGAGAGGGTAGACTGTGGTACCAGACCACGACGCTATAAGGATCTGGCACAAGGGCTTTCCTTGACTGACACGCCACAAGGTCATTATAGCTCCTACATGAAGCCAGCTCCAGGTGCCAACCGAGGTATGATGTTTCACTTATTTAAAGCTACGGCATTTGCTTACCGACCGGCAACGCGTGTCCATAGAAGAACGGCTATGATTTTTTTTTTTTGCTTTTGTTTTCGTTTTTGCTTTTTCGTAGGACTTCGGCATTCGCTTACCGACCGGCAACGCGTGTCCATAGAAGAACGGCTATGATTTTTTTTTTTGCTTTTGTTTTCGTTTTTGCTTTGTTGCACGACTTCGGCATTCGCTTACCGACCGGCAACGCGTGTCCATAGAGGAACGGCAAAAAGAATCTTAAACGGTGAAGACTGGGTAGAGACTGACACTGAGCATGGATAGGTTACTTGATGTGCCAAGATTGTGAGCCGCACCATCATTTGCATAGTTTCATATTCATGTTGTCCATCTACGTTTACGAAATTACAGCCACATAAGAAAGCATTAACGGAATTCATGATATATGTCGTGTGTGGATGAAAGGCGGGGTAAACGCGTCTACAGACCGTAAATATACACGTGTCTGAAGGTTTACAAGACTACGAGATCTCGCTACGTTTTACACTTTCGACGCGTAATCGCTGACTATAACTATGGACCTGTTTACATGGAGAAACGTTGTTTGACCTATTCATGTATTCTCCTTTTATTGTTTTCAGATACTAAAGCAGCTCAAAAGCCACAGAGCAGTTCTTCCATCAAGCAGATCTCACCATACGAGATAACAATGCGCTTAGAAAAGGCAAATGGGCATGCAGTACTGTATAAACCTAGAGAAAGAAGCCAGCAAGAGCATGATTAACACGCTAGTCTGTCCGTAGCAAGGGTGGGGAGGGTATTCAAACATGGAAGGTCATCCTATATAGAAAAATGATTTAGATTAATAGCTGAGAGACTTTGAAGTGATCATGGGGACGTTGACGAAAGCATGAACATGTTTTTAAATTAAAGTATCAATGACAGTGTTGAAACAGCTGGCAATACTTAACGATGTATTCTAGTTTAGGAGAGTTTCGTGAATTTGGTTTCCGGCGCATAACACTTACTTCATTTTGATCTGTAGCTTTTGAAGTAATATATCAAACATGAGAGACAATGTTTCATCGGAATTTCCAAACACCGAGAAGAGAGTTGAAAATACGACGCGGAGCGGAGTATTTTTGACGAAAATGGGATGTCATGTTGGATAGCCGATGAAACACTGTCTCGAGTGTTTGATATATCTTCTCATCGAAACAAAAACTAAGGAGTAAACGGAGAAGTAAAATCGTCAAAATCTATGCTAATTAAGACCGGGTATCCAGACCTCCTTCACGGTTGTGATTTTCTTCGATTTAACTTGATGGATTATTAACGAGTTTCAGAATATAAGATATACATTGTGCTTTCGCATTTTGGAATACAGTTCATGGTCTCCCAACTAGCTCATTTGCCACAACTCATCTGAGGTCATCATTGTCACGGCATAACCAACATATAAGCGTTATCCTTTAGTTACTGGCAATTTCCCAGCAGGAATGTTTCAACTCCTGCTTCCAAACTAATTTCCTTGCAAGAAGTTGCCTGTCGGCAGACCCATCACCCAAATTTGCTCACAGCACGGCAAACTAGGGAGTGGGGATTCCAGGATCATATCTAAATCTGAAGTGGATGGGGAGAGGGGAATAGTGGTCGGGGAAAAACTGACAGAATATAAAGAAAAATTTAATCAGTCACAAACTACAACTCACCTTCTGCGATTTTTTTTACTCAAAATAAGCACCCCGGGCCCCTCCCCTAGATCTGCCACTGGTATGCTCCTATCACGTGACATTGTCAATCCTAATAAAATGCTGGAGTTAGGTTGACACGTAATGTTATTAAATGTGTCGAACACTAACTTTAACGTCTAGTCGAGGACCACCTTATTTAAAAAAAAAAAAAAAAAAGATATGAAGTTGGCTCAGAACCACTTCGACAGATTTTTTTTTAAGCCGCTGTCAAAAGATTCATAAAATCGTGCTTATTACAATTCCACGATAAAATGTAGGGGTCACCGAGCTTTTTCTGAGTTATAATCCCTTAAGAGCTGTTTTTGCTGTTGCTATTGTAACCTTTTATAACCACCTCTTGTTCAACAATGACTAGGTATTTGTGTGATACTAATCATTGTAACATCACCTTATAACTGATAGCCCTTGATTCGTCAAAATATAACTGCTTGCAACTACTGGACGTTCCCTCCCTCCCGTTTTTCTTCGGTGGGTGGGTTACGGCTACACGTAGGCTAAAACTGTTGCCTCCTCACGGTCATTACAGCATTATGCTGTTTATTCCGAGTTAAGATGTTCAATGTGACGTTTATATAAGAAAGCAGTTTACAAAAATTCACTTTTCTAGTCAGTCTAATCTATGCTAATGTCCAGTATGTCACTTTCACTTGTCAAAATATGGGACACCCAAGCCGAGCCCTGGGGGTGGGGTGGGTGCGGAGGAAATGCGGTATTTAATGGAAGAAGGGCGCTAAATCGAATCATTGCTGATGCAGTACTTAAACAAAGGACAGGAGCCCATCACTAGGAGCGTGCAACTACCCCATATTCCTGTCACGGCGTATCACAGACCGATCTATTTGTGGTTTGAATTTACCGCGAATTCAGACCCCCGGAGGAACAACAGTGACCAATCAAAAGCATGGACTTCATTTTTAACTGACGTTATCATTTCACCGGAAGATTAAAAACAAAAACAAAATTTTAAACAAAAATGGAAAAAAAAAAAGGAAAATTTCCTTGCCGATGCGCGCTCATGTAGACCGAAACTGACCTATTACGCGGGAGAAGAAGCCTAAAAATAGACCGGTCTGTAAAAATGCTGTGACAAAGGCTTAGTATTAGACTTGCCACAAGTCGACCTTTGCTCAATCCTTGGTATTTGAGCGACGAAGTCGCGAGTGAAACCAACAGGCCAGGGAAGTATAATTGGAAAGGACTTTTATAAAGTCTAGCTTAGTATGGGAGTTGCATCGCCGCTCCTTCTGATGGGCTTCTGATGGAGATTGTTATATGTTTACGAGCGTATCTACTTTAGAAAATATACACCGAAATGTATTTTGAGATGATTATTAATGCCGTATAGTTGTTGATTAACGACCAAAAAATCGCGTAAAAAGTGATCGTGTATGTTTAGGCAACTGCGTGACATTATAGCGTGACATGACGTCAAACATTCAGATGACGTCAGTTATAGCATTGCATATTCATTTTGGTTGAAGTCAAGCAACATGGAGGATCACGACGTAGAAGCCCTAAAACTTCAGGAATATTGGAAGCAGGTAATGGAGGAGTACACCTCTGATAGCTCAAAACTTCACGAATACCTGAAACAAAGCATGGCAGATTTTCCAGCTGGAGACGGAGAGCTAAAAATGTTCAAGTTCAGGTACGGGATTAACTGGACCACTTTAAAATTCTGAAGTATTGGGCAGTCACGGTTCAGTAGATTTTGTTGTTTGTTTCCTTCTCAAAGTAGGAAATTAACTTTACCCTTAGAAGCTGAAACCGTTAAGGTTCTGCCGTTTTCCGTTAACTTAGCAGAGCGGCGAACTTTTAAATTTCGTTTAAAATACTCGATCGTGACGGCGACATTGATCATTTCGTGATGAATATGACATGACATAACAATGTGCGCTGCATCATATGTGATGTTAATACTTCTTGCAACAGTATTGAATTGATAATTTTTGACATGAAACTCATTGCATTACTAGCTACTCCCTTCCCTGCCAGAGCCAAACACCCTCTCCAACCAGCGGCCATAATGATTTTTTTCTCAAAAACCGGAGATAATTGATGCAAGCCATCGTGAATAAGCGGCCCTCAGTTGTGTCCTTTGTTTGAGGATTGAGGACTTATATACACGTCCTCGGTCGTTGCGTGACAAAACCGAGGACGTATATATACGTCCTTGGTAGGGAAAGGGCAAGGAATTCAATGAAGAATATTCACGATTTACCTCGGTTTTCGTCGGTACGTTCTGAAAAATTCCACTGGTTACGCGTAGCATAAACGAGAATCTGATTCGCTGATTTAGAAACTAGAGGGTTTATATTTTTTTTGAAGTAGTGAAAACCGTTCGTGATTTCTATCTAGTTGTGTAATAATTCTTAGCAGTTGAGAACGCATTGGCAAATGATAATTTTCAGAGGTCGAAACTCATACTTGATCTTTTGAAACTGCGAACCTACAGCGTTTAGAATTAACACTGAGACAAGATTCCCCCAACAGGACCTTGGCATATTTACCGACGTTCTGTGATATTGTTTACGTAGAGAACAATACCATGCCAGACAGAGATATTCTCTTCTCTTTCAATTCGGGTGTCTGGAAAACCTGAATAGCGAGTAGCGAATAGTTACGAATAGCGAACAGCGAAGAGTCCCGAATAGCGAATGACGAATAGTGCGAATAGTCTCGAATAGTGGCGAATAGTGGCAAATAGTGGCAAATAGAGGCAAATCGTAGCAAATACGGCACCCAGTATCTCGCAGTCAACCTCGCAGCAACGTAGGCTGGGATTTTCCCGCTAAAAAGAACAGACGCATATCAGGCCGAAAGGGTTTCTAAACGTAATTTCTTCTGTTTTGATCGCTGCAAAAGCGCAAATGCGTCTTTATTAGGTTTTCCTCGGCCTTTTGTTTTCTGTTTTGTTAATGTCGGTGATGGACAGCCCTAGCCTGAGTCCGGAGAAGAAAAGGTAATAAATTCCGTTACTTATTTGGATAATTAATTAACGCAGGATATTAGATCTAAGCGGTGACTATTAACGACTATTCGTCACTATTCGCCACTTTTCGCGACTGTTCGCCACTATTCGCACTATTCGAGACTATTCGCACTATTCGGGACTATTCGCTATTCGCTATTCGGGTTTTCCAGACACCCCTTTCAATTCTGCTCGGTGAGAGACGAGAGGAAACTTCTGCTCGCAACCTTTCGAAATCCCATCGTGCACGCTCGAACTATATCAGCATGTCGCATGTGTCGTGCTGTCACGTTTTTACACGCAAATTATTCGTTATTTTGGTTCAACATTGTGGCGATATTTTTTTTAATTTCGTCTTTTAACCTTTTTTAGTTAGAGAAAGTACAAACATTTCGTAAAGTTCTACGAAGTACTGAGTGTCATGGGAAAGACGAATTAAAGTGGTTCGAACGGAGTAACGATACTGTTCAACTTTAAGAGACTATCAATCCAACAGAAAATCGAACGTTACTGGTGTCATGAAGTTACAAATGACATACGTTTTACCAAAATGTGAGTTACCATGGTAACAGTATGACCTCATGCCCCCTTTTTATTAAAGACCCGTTTACCTTATCATTAAGGGTAATTTTTCGTTTACGATGTCGCGATCTACGACTTGAAATAGCTGCCTTAGCGACGGTAAATTTTAAATATAAAATTGTGAGAGCGTTTTTGAGAAAATTGCAGGTGAAATAATGAAGTGTATTATCGTTTGTCACACGATGTAGTCACTTTAGATGTAGATCGCGACGTTTCGACTGCTTACTGCTGGTCTTCTTCAGGCGATAAGGTCGACTGATCGCACGGAATCATTTATATCACAAAGGTCGGCTGTGATTGGTGCATTTCGATCCTCCTATTGTTCCATTGTTCCGACGAGTAGCTGTTCCCTCAGTGGTCCGCTGTTGTACCGTTCTCCTGTTGTTGTGTTTTTTGATCGTGGGCATCCATGATTCAGGAATTTCAATTCCACTATTCCTGTTGATGGTATTAGGGTGAAGTCTTATGTGAATAGCTTCCTTGACCCCACGTGTGTACCAGTGAGGATCTCGATCAATAAACTTGACCTCATTCCAGATAGGATAGTGGCCGGTCTCGTGGGTGTGTTCAGAAACGGCGGAGGTCTGGGTACAGGCGAGTCGTATATCCCTGTCGTGTTCTTTGATCCTCTCCTGCATAGATCTCCCTGTTTCTCCGATGTAGACTTTGCCGCGCCGTCTCGTTGTTCGTAAATCGATCCGTTGTACTGGAAGTACGTAGATCTTAATAAGAAATCCAACAGGTCCCCAATTTGAACTGGTGTAAGTGTCGTGCGGCCGGCCAGGCCTGCGTCGTTCTCCATTTTTTTTGTAGCACAGCTTGTACGGCGCCCTCGATCGGTACGTTGGTAAACAGTGACTCTACGTCGAAAGACACCATGATCTCGTGGTGCTGGATCTCTTCACTGGCGATGGTGGAGGCGAAGTTAGTTGAGTTTTTCACTGTGAAGTTCGAGTTTCCTACAAGAGGAGATAATACGTTAGCCAAGAAAGCAGACAGGTCGTATGCAAAGGTGTTGACACACGACACAATTGGCCTAAGCGGTATGTCGGCCTTGTGGATCTTCGGCAAACCATAGATCCTAGGTGGTTGTTTGTGTCGGGGTCTGATCTTATTATAAACCGTCTCTGATATGTGTCCATTCCGTTTCAGAGTTAGCAGCTTCTCAGATAGCTTCCGGGTCAAGCGGTCTGTCGGATCTTTGTTGAGCAGCTGGTATGGTCCGGAATCAATTAGCGCTGACATTTTTGCGTGGTATGTGTCAGTCGGAAGGACCATGATGGAGTTGTCCTCTTTTGGGCTTTTAAGAGCCTCCTGCTGTTCCTTCGTGATGTTGGGCGTGGGTGGTTGTGCCTGTTGAAGGATGGTGTTGACAGATCTCCTGACTGTGTCTGCTCGTTCTGTATCCAGTGGCCTGACTGCTAACTTTCTTTCTAGTCGGACTAACTGATCGAGTGTCCAGCTGACTGACTGCCTGACTGACTGATTGATGGTTCAAATGACTGCCTACGTAACTAACTGACAGACTGAATGAATGGCTAACTGTTGGATTAACTTACCGGTCGATTTAGTGATTGATTGGGTAAAACATTTCGTGACCTTTATTGTTGTTTTGAAGTATTATTGCTAACTTTGTTGGAAGGTTTGGATCTGATCAGTAGCACGCGGACGACTGGAACTTGCTCGATTTCTCACTTCTTTAAACTGAAGTTGCAATTGTGCTCTTTCATTCAATTTAGGGTGTTGGAAAGCCTCCCCTTTTGCTTTCTGCTTCAGTTTTCTTCGCCATTAAAGATGCTATCACGAACGCCAGGTGAGTTCCTTCGAGTGACAATCCCAGGACACCCCTATAACAGGAGCAATAAAATTACAAGAGCTAGCCCTGGCCCTAAGAACTAATACATATATTACTGAACTCTTAAAAATCTGAAGAAAACTCTGGCTGTTTTGTAACTTTGTAGTAATTGACTTATCCCGTTAACGCTTTCACTTATTTGTTGCAAAACAAAAATATACTATTTTATGTCATGTTCCCGAGAGGCGAAACTCGGAGAGGTCACTTACAGTCATGGACGCACACACAAGTTATGAGGTTATATCGTCAAATAATGTGTTAATTAATTGTATCTGAAGGAGAAAAATTATTGTTACTGGCAATCATTGGTAAAGTCCCTTTCAATTCCATTAAGTACCCGCATTGATATTGTTCAAAATATTTTATACCATCGTGTCCGTGTCACGACTTGTCAGACATAAGTTATTTCATGTTTTACCTCTTGGTGGATTATAAAAAAGCTATATAAAGGCAGTCGATACTCTAGCAGCCTTTGTGGCTCTAAAGATGTCATGTAATTGGATCCTCGAGTTATTGGGTTCCCAAGTCATCACTGAACTCAGTGGGTATAAGGAGATAGAATTGTGTATGATGGGAGGTGTTGTTGTAGTTTACAAAAGACCAAAGTTAACGAAGGGAGGGAGTGATATGAAGAGCACACGTAAATATTGATTTCTGGAAACTTCTAGAATGTTTAGTCACGCAATGTTTGTGCCAGAACCTTCTATTGTCACGCTATGGAACATTTTAGAACATTCTACCGAATGATGTAATGATAATGTCATGTTACATAAATAGAAGCTTCAAGAATGTTCTAGAATATTTGATAAATGTATATAAAGAATCATCTAGGTAGTATAGATTGTCTCGTTAGTTCTCGGCAGAGACCGAGAGAAGAAGTTATAAAGTCTCGTTAGTTCTCGGCAGAGACCGAGAGAAGAAGCTACAACCCAGTTAGTTCTCGGCAAAGACCGAGTGGAAAAGCCATAGAGTGATATTGCAATTGTGAAAGCTATTGAGGAACTCTGTTTAAGGTCAAGTGGACCGTAAGGGGACACCGAGATTTGTTGTGAGTTTGTGTCAGTGGTGACTCAAGTTTAGCGGTAGGCTTAACTTAGTTTAGTAGTAGATTGCATTGTTTAGAAATCGCTCCTTTGTAGCTAAGATTATATTACATATTATTAAATAAGTAAGTTGGGTTCGTAGAAGAGTTTTATAGTTTCTTTCTGGCGGTCAAGCGAGACCGTAACAGGAGTTAGATTGCATTGCAGTAATGTCAACCTCATTTATCTTCAAATAAAACTCAAAAGCCTAAAATTATTTAATGTTTTACTTCTTAAGACGTGAGTCAGGTGTTGAAAGTAACTTCAGACTGGACAGTCCTGCCACCAGCGAGCGCATAAGAATGGCTTGTGTCGACCAGTTTACTGAACAAGTAAGTCATTTTAGTCAACTAAGGCCTTACAGTCACATTTTCTTGACTAGCAAGTTGATGGCAAACGACTGCTGCAATGATGCATAAAAGCAGGCATTTTTATACTAGATAATAACAAGGGATAAAAAGTTACTCCATAGAATAAATGAATCGAAAGCGAAAAATCTAATTGTTTTAGTAGAATTTTGACTAAATTTCTTTCAAATCACGATTTCCAATCATTATTCTGCATACCGTAAACTGCCGCTTATAGATGGGCCTATAATCGGGGGGGGGGGGGGGTGGGGGGAGGTGGGCTTATAAGCGGAGGTCTTATAAGTGGCAGTTTATGGTATTAAGAACTTTGTCAAAAATGCGCCCCTTTTAAATTGTTGAGACTGTTTACACGTATTCATCACACCATTGAACAACTTTGAGGTTTTTATCTCGCATAATTCCTGGATTTCCAGTTCAATTTCCTTTCTTTATTCCTCTTGGGAATTGAGTTATCCAGTAACATTTCTTAAGTTTGCCCCTTCATAAATCACGTATCCAATTTGCATCAATGTGAAAGCAAACATGGCGGCTTTAGTGAATGTGGTCAACGTGCCCTGTTAACTACTTTTGTAATATTTGCTTCGTCTGTTTGAGTGGCATACCTACCAGCTTGAAACCAGCTATCTCATGGTAGCTTGGGACCAAGTGCATTTACGGCTATAGAAATGTTTGATTGTTTTATTTATTATTTTAAAAATAACGTCCGCCAGGATCAGTTTGTCTCTAAATGTATTTTGATTTTCTGTATTTTACAGTTTACTTCCGATGACGATTCCAGAGTCAAAGACTTTAACGTGTACCCTTAAAGAAAGGAACGTCCAACGTCTGAAGTGTTCAGAGAAAATGAACACCTTAAGATGATCATTGTGACAGTTGTCAGCAAAAATCTTACATTACTAAATTATTATATTATATATTGTTTTATTATTGCATTGTATTGTATTCTGTTATACTAACTCTTGGAAAAATGGCTCAAATTTGAAAAAATGTGTCACACTTGGAAAAAAGGACCACACCTCGAAAAATGGGTAACACTTGGAAAAATGGTTCACGTTTGGAACAATGGGTTACACCTCGGTCACTCTTGAAAAATTGGGTCACACTTAAAAAAGGGGGACGCACTTGGAAAAATGGTTCACACTTGGAAAAATGGCTCAAATTTGAAAAAATGTGTCACACTTGGAAAAAATGGGGTCCACCTCGAAAAATGAGTAACACTTGGAAAAATGGCTCACACTTAGAAAAGTGAGTCCACTGGAAAATAAGGGGGTCACACTTGGAAAAATATGTCAAACTTGGAAAAATGGGTCTGACTTGGAAAAATGGGTCTGACTTGGAAAAATGGGTCACACTTGAAAAAAACCTGGGTCACACTTGGAAAAATGAGTCACCCTTGAAAAAATTGGTCACATCTGGAAAATTAATCTCACTTGGAAAAAAAGGGTGCACTCTTGGAAAAAAGGGTCGCATTTGTAAAAATGGGTAACTCTTGAAAAAATGGGTCACATTTGGAAAAAAGGGGACGCACTTGCAAGAATGGGCCCCACTTAGAAAAGTGGGTTACACTAGGAAAAATGGGTCACACTTAGAAAAGTGGGTCACATTTGGAACAATGGGTGACACTTCGGTAAATAGGTCACACGCAAAAATGGGTTATACTTGCAAATGTGGGTCACACTTGTAAAAAAGGAGTCATACTGGGAAAAATGGGTCACACTTGGAAAAAAGGATCGCACTTGGAAAAATGGGTCACACTTGGAAAAAATGGGGTCACTCTTGGAAAAAGGAGTTACACTTGGAACAATTGGTCACATTTGGAAAAATGGGTCATTCTTGGAAAAAATAGGTGACACATGGATAAATGGGTCACCCTTAGGAAAGTGGGTCACACTTAAAAAAATTGGTCATACTTTGAAAAAGGAGTTTTATACATGCAAAAATGGATCACACTTGGAAAAAAGGGTCACGCTTGGAAAAATGGGTCACAATTGGAAAAAATGGGTCACACTTGGAAAAATAAGTAACATTTGGAAAAATGGGTCACACTCAGAAAAGTAAGTCAAATTCAATAAATGGGTCACTCTTGGGAAAAAGGGGTTCACACATGCATAAAAGAGTCACACTTGGAATAGGAAGTCACACTTAAAAAAAGATTAAACTTTGAAAAATGGGTCACGCTTGGAAAAATGAGTCATACTTGGAAAAATGGGTCACACTTGGAAAAATCGATCAAACTTGTAAGAATGGGACACACTTGAAAAAAAAAGCGCCACATTTTTGAAATTGCAAAAAAAGGGGTCAGACTTTGAGAAAAAATAGGTCACACCTTGGAAAATGGGTCACACTTGGAAAAAACTGGGTCACACTTAGAAAAATTGGTTACATTTTGAGAATTGGTCACTCTTGGTAAAAACGGGGTTACACTTGCAAAAAAGGGTCACACTTGGAACAAGTTTTACTTAAGTAACCCACCCGACCCCCTTGCCGCAATGCTAATTAATTAATTGAAATTAATGAATTAAACAAACATTAAAGTTTACACCTTAGCGCCATAGGGCCATAGTGCCATAGCGCCATAGCGCCATAGCGAGTTAGTTCCTTAGCGGCAGGCAACCCCCATAACCATCCCAATAGTGCACTCTGCACTAAAAATGGGCTATACTTGGAAAAAAGAGTTACACGTGGAAAAATGAGTCGCACTCTTACAAAAGGATAACACTTGAAAAAATGGGTCACACTTGGGAAAATGGGTCACACTGAAAAAAAGGATCACACTTGGAAAAATGGGGCACACTTACAAATATGGGTCACACTTGGAAAAGTGGGTGACATTCGGAAAAAATTGGTCTCACTTGGATAAAAGAAGGCCAAGAATCTCCCATAAAGACCGACCACGTGTGGTTGATAAGATGTTTATTATATGGCAAACAAGAACGATTTAATTTGTTTAATGTAACTGGTTTGTATCAGCTGACATTTGGCTTGCGAACGGCGATGAGCTGAATTTAATTCTGCCAAAGTTTGCTCGTCCTCTTTACTTCCTTTTCTCATCAGGCTTTTGACACTTTCAAAAATAAATGTTGTTAGAAGAAAAGAGTCAATAATTTTGCATTTTAGTTTGCAACTTTTTCACCGCCAAAAATTACCGGTCTAGATGCCGGTCTCGATGGGAAAATGTAGACCGCTTTCAATATCAATTTCAGCCAATCAAATTCGTGAATTTCGAAGTTTCCAGTCCTTGAGACAGAGCCATATAATAATGGCCCTTAGGTGTGCTCAGGACCCCACTAACTGATCCCGATATGACCATAGAATTTGTTTCTAATAAGGTCGCGTCTCAAGAAATAATTAACGTTTGACATTTCAAAGAAAAGTTAAACAGCGACATAACTAATGATATTTAGCGCAGATAAGTTGTCTTCTCAAATTGAAGGTGGTAATTTCAGGAGTAAAGCATTTCCAAGTTTTATGAAAGAGAAGATACGCTCTTAGTATAAATCTCTTAGAGAAATAAAAGTACCAGCCCCTACAAAATCTGTTCTTGGTATTTTTTAAAGACTTTTAAAAGTTTTTCAGTGACAATTTTTCACTGTTTGAGTATGAAACTCGGTCATTGGTGACTTCGAGCCTGGTGTGGCGAAGCTCATGACTGAATAAATAAACTTTTAACCACAATTTTTAACCACAACTTTTAACCACAATTTTCCTCTTGAGTATATTGTCCCACTTCTGAAGGATGTTCAGATTGCAGCTTACTGACCAATACTTGTTGCAGGGAATATCTTTTCTAAGCAGTCTAATTGTTGTATATCTTTCGTGATGTATGTTTTACTATTTTGTTTTGTTCCCGAAACTAGCTATACGGAATGCCGATTTTCGTCATCTTTCTAAAATATTTGATTTTGTTCTAATTGTTAACCCCTAAACAAAATCGCATCAAAAATACTTAGTAATCTTCCAATTTAAAATTTGTAAGGGTGAGGAGTGTTTTTAAAAATAGGAGCATATATAATTGCAACGTTTGACAATTTGCAACCATGCACCACTTTTATTTTAACGCCATCAAAATTACGCAACAGCTCAAACGAAAAGATAAAACGATTGGAATCAACAGGATGACTTGTCTGACAATAACCACTGTACAATAAGCGAAATACCTTATAACCCGGCCAAAAACAGTTTGATTTTGATATAATTCTACTGTAAAATCGAGAAAATAGGAGCACCATTAGTTCAATTGGCCTTCTTCTGGCACAGAATATTTGGGGCGTACTTCAATTGGCTCTCTTTCAGGGAGCACCATAAGTCGTTCCACTTTCCCGCCCTACTTCCTTTTCCGAACATGTTGCCACAGTACTCGTTGTTATTCGAATTGTTTGGCTGGCCACTTCCCCACGGAGAATAATGACCCTTCAGTGGAGTGTCGTCAATCCAGTAAAACTTGCTGTCGGACTTTCGGATAAAACCAAGCCACACGCCCCATTCTGTGATTGTCTTCTGCTTCTTCAGCAGGCCAAAGACGAAGTTATTTTCCCCAGCTGTCCTGATTATGGCGAGATCCCCTCCAAGATTCTGGCAAGTTCTTCGAGCGTCGCTCCCCTTCAGTGTTGGAATGTTGATGATGAGGAACATGACTTTCCATGAAGAACCCAACGTTGTGGACAAGCAGTTCTGTTGACCGAACCTGATGAAAACAACATGAAGTTAAAAGTTATGAAGATGTAATCAGAGCTAGGAACGAGATTAATTCAACGCCAGACCAAAATGTGAACCACTTATGGACCAAAGGCAATTCACCTATGTCAGACAAAGAGTCGATTTTGGCTTTGATATCAGTCAAGAGTTTTCGTTCAATCTTCCCGCAGCACGAGTTGTAGATGTTAAACGTTTGGTCAGCTCGCCGCATTGTTTTGCCACCAAACGCCGTTTTCAAGCGGGCATATTTAGCTTTGCCGTTGGTAGAGCCAGTCGTCGACTGCACCAGGATGCAAAAGATTAAAATGAAACTCGATTTGCGAAACATTTTTGAAAATCTCTCAGTTTAATATCAGTTACTGGCTTATCGGTCCAAGCCTGAAGTTTGACTGCCACTTTAGTGAAATGATGTATCAGTTATGAAGGACGAGAAGGAGAAAGTTACGTGTACAATCAATGAAACAAGAAAAACAATCAAGTCGTGTTATTGTAAACAGTTCGGTGAAAAGTAGCGCAAAATATTTTGAAGAACCTTGTAATATAAATTTACAGTTATCTATATCATCTATTCTATACTGCTCCTCCAATTTTTTTACATGTGTATTATTTAATTCTTTCATTTCAACACCGTATTCCATGCTGACTGTTTATACATTTTATGAATGTATCGAATAAGTCAACAATAACAGAGCCGTTCTAGTTTTGACTTACAGCAATTGGTTGTCATAGTTAAAATAACCTATCTTGTTCAATTATTCGTTCACAAGGAATATGTTGGGGAGATCAAAACATCATCAAAATCACTGATAACAGACTCTTTCGGTAACGCGAGAGAAAAGTTGAACCTCGAAGTGCTGCGTTTGCCGTCGCAATAAATTGATACGGCGGTACTAAATAAACATTATTTAGGAAACGTCTGCGGTCTCCCACAAAAGGCAGGGAAAACGCTCCGCAAATTATGTCATTTTATCCTTTTCGGACGAGAAAATAAGGTTTTTGCGCGCGTCGCTCAAAACAAAGGTAAGCAGAAGTTGTTCCGATGAGAAAAATAAAAGTTTGGTAATTTAGGTACACATACTTTTTTCACGCTTTAATGCGACTCTGTTTCGACAATTAATACTGCTGCATTAAACCAACACCTCAACAGATTCGTTTATTTGGCCATGTACCTAATGACAGGGATCCATTGTTTGATGAAGTGTGCTATGTTAAAAACTGTGATAGGAAAAATGGCAGATGCGTTCAAACTATTACAAGGAAATGATTAAGATTGAGTGTTTTATTCGTCTTATTTGCACAGTTTCTAGGCACGCATGCATTATCAAAAATTTGAAACGATACTTGAAAACCCCGCTCGCTTTCGGATAATTTTTGAAGGATTGTTTTATTCGTCAAATAATACTTCCCCTTTCCATCGAAGGGGATAAGAAAAAAGCCATTTTATGTTAGTTTTAAGGTGATTGATAATTCTCAGGTTAGTCAACAGAATGTGTATTACTTATCCTACTCATCCTTATTGACATAATTCCAAAATATAATTTAGGATATTCTTGTTTCCCACCAGGAGCCATAATCGGGGACGGAGACCGTAAGCGCGCGCCATTTCTAGTATTGGGGTCGTCCCCATGATATGGGACAATAATTCTATTTTTAGAACAAATTGCGCCATCGCCTAAGGCACACGCGCGTACATGCTGCGAGGATTTTTGCGGATGTCGCGCGGGGGAAATGGCGTCTGAAATTCCCGAAATGTTTCATGTTTTTGGCCCACAACTCAATGCGTTTACGTCTGTTGGAATTTTTCTTAAGTATTTTCGTCGTAAGCTGCTCCAGTTTGAGTGAAGTAAGACAGAGTCGAATTTAGGTATGTTCCGCTTCAAGCTTATATATATCGCTGACCAAGTTGTGTTCCGACGGATGCTTCTTTTACATGAGCTGTACATTACTCCACTTCAAATTTCACATATGTTGAAGATTAACAGCTTTTCCATTACACAGCAAAAAACCAGCTGGATATATTTAGATATAGCAGAGCTTTAGGACTTCATAGTTTCCTAGCTCCTCTTGCCACACGCTTGCGAGCAATTTGCCAGTCTATCGCGACTGAAAAGTAAAACAAAATAATTGCTAGTTTGGTCAGTTTGAATTTCGCCTGAATTGTAAGCAACGCTTGCTGTTTCATCAAGGCCCAATAACTTTATGTCCGTAGATACTGCTCAGTCTTATTCGTGTAAAAATCCACTAAATTCTCTGTTGTCGATGAATGAGAGCGCCCGCCGATGCTTGTTTTGTACAGTCAGTAAACATGACAAATTGTGCTTGCGCCGCACTTTCGTGTGAAAACGTACATCGAACTCAAACAATAACTCTATAGTTTTTAAATATGTTTAAGATTGATAAATGTTTGAGAACATATTAAAAACTAAGCTGAAAATACGTGAATAAAGCAGAAATAATCAGCAAAGTTACGTTGACGCTTTCTTTAATCAACTTCAAAAAACGATTTCGATTTTGTTGATCGAGTTATCAAAACTCCTTGTTTATTTTCATTTCCCCAGTGTAAAACTTCACTATGCTTATGTTGAAGAACCACACATGATGTTAGTAGCATTTTTTGCGTTCGCGAATTTTGTTGCAGCATCTCAGCACAAAAGATAACGAAAGAAATCTTTGTCAAGATTTGTTGATAATTGAAAACACCGACTCGGACTTGAAAGTGCACGAGCTGCACTATGCAAATGAGCTAATTGTACGCGTCAGACTTTCCTTTCAAAAACTTTTGCAAACTCACCAAACAAGCAGAAACAATAAGAAACCATCAAAACAGGTTTTGGTTATGATTAACCGTTGTCTGAGAAACTCACAAATTAACTCGATACCAGAGTAGAGAGTTTTCTTGCTATATTCTTAAGTCAGAACAAACGCAAAAACATACGCGTAAGCTTACAACTAGCGCGACCAGATCTTATTATTCATTTCCAGCGCGAGATTGAAGTCTTGTTTTCGACCCTGAAAAACCCACCTTTTCCGTTAGCTCAAAGCATAAAACTACATGTAAGCACCCTGGTTCGTATTCCCTGCCTTATTCCCTGCCATCGCTGTGAAAAATACGCAAGATAATCTCTGAAGGTCTCTCAACTCTCACCATTTGATCACGCAACGTGACAACATCCACGCGAGAGCCCCTGACATGTGCGTGGATCCGTGCGGATATATGACGTCAGGATGGCGCAATTTGTTCTAAAAATAGAAAAATTGTCCCATATCATAGGTGCGCGCGGATCCCAAGACTTACGGTCTCCGTCCCCGATTATGGCTCCTGTTCCCACTCAATGAAGAGAATTCCAACCAATAAATACAAAGTAATGATGATCTCCTTACGTTTGGTTCCCGTTTTAAGACAGCAGTCCGTTCAGGTTTGATTTCCCTTGGCAAAATGGACATGCCGATGCGCCATTAACTGCTCGACCGGCTGGCATTATAGAATGGCGTTTCTTTTTCTGTTTCTTTCGTTATTCCGAATCTCTTTATCTTCTTTCTTCTTTCATTCCTTTACAGTGTCTACTTAAATAATTTATATACTCGCCCTCTTTATTTGCAAGCAATTACAAACTCGCCTCGTTGTTGTAATTGGTCAAAACTGATCACGTGAGACAATCGTGTCCATGGGTGAACTATTATAGTTAAGACATTCAGAGACCGTTTAAGTGAAATAGCTAAGGAATCGCAGCTTCTTTCTACAACTTTGTAGATGAATGAAAAAAAGGATTTAACCCTCCATGTGAATTTCAGCTAGAATATTGCGAGAAGAAGTACTTTGCAAGATGTTCTCTTCTTCATCTCAATATATTAACTATTTCACTTTTACTGCCTGACATCATGACAAAAATTTGGCCTCTTTTGAGTCGGTTCAGGGCTCTCCATGGGAGGCGCGGTGGCCTCATGGTTAGTGCGCTCGTTTCCTGATCGAGCGGTCCAGGTTCGACCCCTGACCGGGGACATTGTGTTGTGTTCTTGGGCAAGACACTTTACTCCCATAGTGCTTCTCTCCACCCAGGTGTATAAATGGGTACCAGCGAACTTAATACTGGGGGTAACCCTGCGATGGACTAGCATCCCATCCAGGGGCGAGTAGAAATGCTCCTAGTCGATTCATGCTGCAGAAACCGGGATAAGCTCCACTTGGCTCGTATGCAGACTTTACCTTTGCAGGGCTCTCCACGCACCCACCTTGTATACTAACCCGCCTTTGGAGGGCCGTCAATCCAGTAACCAGGGTAATAGACTGCGGGAAGATACTGCACGCAAATCTATGTTACGATTCTTTCAATGCCAACATTTTTGCAAATCAATAACTAAACTACGATTGACTAAAAGCAGAGGTACATTGTGCACAATGTTCAGTCACTGCCTCTATAAGAAACACACCAAATAAGCAAATTTCATCAATGCTATTTTTTTCATTTTCAGACTTGCATTGCAACCTGGAACGCAGTTAAACAATACTTCATAAATACTTGAAATTAAGTGTTTAAGGGGCTCAGTCACGGTTTGCGGATATTGAAAAGTTTAGCCTCAATTTTTCAAATTCGTCGTTTGTAATCCATGTTAATCTTCTCCATCCTTAGCCCTCCTTGTTCCTTAAACAGTTATTTTCAGGTTTCCTACCATTTAAAGGTAATTGTGTATGTGGCCAAAATAACTCAAAATACCGTGACTGAGGTCCTTTAAGAGCAAACGAGACCCTAGTACAAAAATCGTTCAATGCAGCCTGCTAGATTGTTCTTTTAAAGTGAAGAGTCCTAGAAAGTGAACCGTCATTTAGCGAGACTTTCCGCTGTTTCTTCAAGTCATACACTAGGGTGAAACTCAAAGCCAGACTTCCTGTCTATGCGCTTGAATCATGTAGGGCGTCAGGTGCAATGCCTCCAGTTGACGACTATGTGAAATAGATATAAAATGCATGACGCATTGTGCAGAATGTATCCACCCAGGAGCGAGGGGGGTTAAGGCCTATAAAAGGGATTAACCTTCATACCCTTCATTCATTCTAGCTAAACTGGTTGTTTCTTCGCCTGTTACAGGGAATTAAGAGCCATTTCTGAAGCAAAATTTTTGTTTATTTTTCCGCTTTTTTCCGCTTCACAAATATCATGCTGTGTGGGGCAAATATTTGATGCGTTTCTCTAAATTTTCGTTGTGTTTCACAAATATTGACTCGTGTTTCAAAAATGTTGTGTTGTGTTTCACGAATTGCTTGTTGAGTTTGCAGGTATGGGCGAATGTAGAAAAAACACCGAACAGAGACCGGCAAACGCATAGATGTCACGAACCATACAAGTCGTGTATCATATCATTTTACACTGATATGATTGTTGTGGACAGGCCCCGTTCTACCTCGTGCGTGATATACTAGCCGTCAACTAACGTCAAGGAGCATAAAGCAAAAAATACGCACTCAATATATAGCATCAACCCCATTATAAACGAGGGTTTGCAAAAAGGAACATGTGCGTAAATGTCAAAATAGCTCCACACCACAGATCAGCCATCGAGTGCTTAGAAATCTAGAAAAAATGCTGTCAAAGAAACACAAAATAACAAGGTGGAGCTTCAAACACATGGGAATCGAAAAATACATTACGCCATTAGCTAGCTGTTATAGCCAATAGAAACCAGGCACTTTCGATCCGTCACAAGGGGACACACCATGAAAGTTTGTACCAAGCTGCAGAATGTCTAACATTCTCACACTGCATGTACCAGTTGCGCTAGCAACCACAGACGTACAGTGTATATTACAAATACCGGCAACTGATCGATGAGATCCATATGGAGGATCGAGACCATGGTCTTGCCTGAACTAAGCAGAACAATAGGGACCTTAAGATTCGAGGACGGGAAGACCAGGACGGGAACGGGAGTGCACGCGGCAAACTTTCGCGGGCCCCGTCGTGTCGCCAAAGGCAAAATGATTAAGATGAGTATTTTCGCAAAAGACGGCGACGTCAATAACTTGAACTTCGTAAAAGCTATTCAAAAAAGCAATGACATCCTTTAGACTAAAGAGATTGTAGAAACCTTATCCTATTAAAGAATGAAAGATGCTAATGCAGCCATAACACTACTGGAAAAATGACCTGTGTGTGTGAGTTATAGGGCCGAACTCACACACGACCGCTCTCATGTGGCTTTGATAGCTCAGTTGGTAGAGCATTGCACCGGTAACGCAAAAGTCGTGGGTTCGAATCCCGTTCAGAGCCTGAAATTTTTTCAGGTCATTTTTCCAGTAGTGTTATGGCTGCAATCACATCTTTCATTCTTTCATTTAATTGCTACTGTTGGACATCTATTACCATGGAATTCATATGCTTGAGCCAAGTATTACGTCCACTGAACATATAGGGCCGAACTCAGACGACAATCGAATAGTATCCCATGATGCAATTTTCTACGTACGTGACTCAACATCGAAGTTATCACGGATTTCAGCGTGAAATAACGCGGTTTTCTCCGCGATCTATTTCTTATATTTATTGCGGTAAAAGGTTAGAAAAGTGCATTATTTAAATCTTTGACACGATTATAATGTTTTGTAAGTGTTTAAGAGCGCGGCCTTATTATAGTATTCTTGTATTTGATTGTGTTATATGACTATTCGCATCACAAAGTGTTCGTTGACCCGTAACAAGGTCATGAATATTCGCTTTTCTTTGCACAGTATGTTGATGTCTTTGATTTTTGGGCATCACGCCACAAAATATAGACATAATAATGATTTTTGGCAAAGAAGTACCGAGAAGTACCCACATTTTTATGACCTTTTAAGCGATCGAAGTGGACTGAAATTTCGTAACATACCAGTGTTGCGTGTGTGAATGTCTGCTTCAAGCCTCAGTTCGTTTGGCGCTTTATTCCCGAGCTTGGTCATCTTTTAGAGTCAAAATGATTATTTTCGAAGGTGTTTTGGTTACTATTCTTTCCGAAACTGCAAAATGCTCAGCAGTGATAACTAGCCTTAGTAATGGAGTGTTTAACTTCGTAAATTTCAATAGTTCAATGGAGCCGTAATCAAGAGATGTCATGCAGCAAACGGCACAACACGGAACAAGCCTGCTAAGAAGCGGACAAGAGATGTCAAAAGAAAAATCAGAAAACCCCTTTACTTCTCTTCGGAGAATATACCTGTTGTAACTTATTCGTATCAGCACAGGGCTTCTTACCCCAGCGAATAATTCGTCCGTAGGCGAATTCACAACAACCACAGGGACGAGAGCTCTTCTTCGTTCGTCCATGCTTTCCACATAGCTTATATGTATTTCTCGACAGACCAACGAAACACAAGTAAAACCCTTCACTGTAACGGCAAAATTCTCCTTTGAAACGCAGTGAATATAAACTAACTCGGTAATCTTAAAAGCAGAAGCCACGGAATCCAGACAAGTGTGAAAGCACGCGAGAACGTGGAATAAATGATGACGTCACGTACGCAGTGATAATATAAGCCTAAACCAGATGCATCATGGGATACTATTCGATCGTCGTCTGGGCCGAACTCAAACACGACCGCTCTCATGTGGCTTTGATAGCTCAGTTGGTAGAGCATTGCACCGGTAACACAAAGGTCGTGGGTTCGAATCCCGTTCAGAGCCTGAAATTTTTTCAGGTCATTTTTCCAGTAGTGTTATGGCTGCATTCGCATCTTTCATTCTTTCATTTAATTGCTACTGTTGGACATCTATTACCATGGAATTCATATGCTTGAGCCGAGTATTACGTCCACTGAACATATAGGGCCGAACTCACACACGACCGCTCTCATGTGGCTTTGATAGCTCAGTTGGTAGAGCGTTGCACCGGTAACGCAAAGGTCGTGGGTTCGAATCCCGTTCAGAGCCTGAAATTTTTTCAGGTCATTTTTCCAGTAGTGTTATGGCTGCATTCGCATCTTTCATTCTTTCATTTAATTGCTACTGTTGGACATCTATTACCACTTATCCTATTAAGCTTAAACGATGGTGAACAGTCGATGCTGAATTTATTCTTTTTTATAAGCGAAGCAATCATCTCTGTCAGTATTGAATAAAGAAACCAGAATTTCCCTATGAAAAAATTAAGCGGAAAATCTGATCTGATCGACCTGCTTCAAATGGCTTTTTACCACCACAGCGTTTCAGAATCCTGTCGCCATGGTCGCCGAAGAATCCGGACTTTGGGTGAACACTTCAATTTCCCTCTGTAATTGTAACAAGCGTTATAAAAATAAAACAAACACTACATTAAGTTCCGGGTAGTATAAAAAGACAACAACAACATCAGTTTGAAAATTAAATGTGGCTTTTATTTGCTCGATAGATGCTTTCATGGCACTTATTCTTACAACATTTTATCGACTGTACTTACACTGATGTGTTCTCAATGCATACAGTTTGTATTTCGTCTTGAACTTGCACACTAGTGACAGCGACTGAGCAGTGACTGAAACACACACAAAAAGACAAGGAATATTGTTATTCACATTTTTTTTCCCTATTTTAGAATGGTATTTCTACACTACAATTACGAAAAATGTGAGCCTAATAAACATTCTCATCAATATATCCGAAAATAAGGTCGATTGGAACATTTGTCAGGGCAAAACAAGAGCAAAATACTCACGTTTTCGATACGATGGCAAGTCGGGCGAAATGGCGTCCTCGACGAGACGAGGACGGCAGAGAGATGAGTGGAGAGTTCCCACGCGCATTCCCAGTTCGTGCCGCCCTGGTATCTTAAGGTCCCTAATGGCATATACAACACGCAAAAACAGTCAACAACTACATTTGAATCACGCGGTGTCAGAACAACCAAAAGGAGGAATAAACCTATACATCGAGCTCTAGAAACATGAGCTCGATCAGATAGCCGCAACAAACATAAGAGTGTCTCTAGAGAAACGTCTAGCTTTCTCGAAGTAAAGCTACGGCGTCTCCGAAGAAAAACGTACGAGGACAAATAATACGATATCCGTGATAAGAATCTACCCACTGCTTGCAAACAGTTCTAATCACATCCGGGCCCGGCGTCACGATATATAATGGAAGTAAGCAAAATGTTCACGGAAAGTTTCGTATTTTGTCCCTCGAAAGCAAATACTCAGTAACTTAAGACCATTGCCCAGTATTGCATTGCGCATCCTTACTGCGCATAATTTATGGCGTCATCAGCGCGCGTTCGTGCACGCGCACATTGAAAACATGACGGTTTGCCTTGATATTGAGTTCTGTCGGTTGAAAAATGGCTATAGCTCACTAACGAGCTCGGCACCCCAATTTTTTTCCAGTCATTTCAATCAACTAATCATTAGCTTTGCTTGAGAAAAGACTGATCTGATTTCTATGTTGAAAATTGAATAAATAAGGAAAATAGCATTGGCACTGTAGTCTTTTCTATTTTGCAGTTTGATAGCGGGGCAAGCAATTTGGTTCCAATATTTTCACAAGGATTTAGCTGTCTGTCAAAATCAAACTTAAAAAGTTTATTTGCGTCCGACACAAGTATTGACTGTAGTTTGTGGTGTGTTTTCATGAGTCTGGGCTCACAAAGAGTTTACAATAACTTGGAATGTGTTCTTGTAATAAGCATTAAATAACGCTCAAATGGGATATTTTCAATGCCTCACTACTTCTTAACGAGCATGGGTACCCCCTTTTTTATTTTATAATTAAAGTTCTCATATGATAAATATTCATTGGATGAAGTTTGAAAAAAAAAATCTATGTACAGCTTTATTTCAGGGAAATTACCTTAAAACAAATCTTGCAATATGAATGAGCCTAAACAATGCAACAGTACATGGCGAACTCCAAAGGCAAAGAATACACACTTGTGTACAGCGGGGTTCGTGCAGGCCTGTCACAACTTTTTAATTTCTGTTATGTAGTTTACATCCTGATCAATTTGTTATGCTATAAACGTCACGTGAAAAAAGAAGGAAAAAAAAAACAAAAAAAACCAGAAGATGGCGCCTTCGTTGTTTTCGGAAGTTCGCGAAAAGCAACGTAAATTTATAATTACAGTATTGTTTACTTGATTCTTGACCTCAAACCACAGGTCACAGACCACTGGTTTCGGGAAATAACCGAGGAAATGGACTAGAACACCATGGAGGATACCAAGGAACGGAAAAAATTTAACTTGCTTTTCGCGACCACGTATGCACGGATCTACTTCTGTCTTTATAGAGCTTTATATTAGACTAATGTTGTGAAAAAGCTTGATCGCGGTAGTACGTAAGATTTTTATCTCGCTCGTCTGACTCGGCATACATTAATACTTTTCGATTCCTGCTTTTCTATCGGTATAGGGTCATTTTCCATGCTTGGGTTTTGGATGTTTCATAAGAAGTTTGCATTTTTTCGTTACCATTTGTTTTACAGTTTCAGCCTGCCAAAATATACCGTAAACTTACCTGCATCACAGAGCTCACAAAGGGCATTTAAGCTTAACGGCTGCCTTGCCTTTTAATTTGCTAGTTGATTTCCATGTAATCTTTTAAGAGTGAATGCCTATAAAAATGGACCTAAATCGTCTATCAATGGCACAAGTCGAAAAATTTAATTCGCTTGTATTTCGTCCATAGATAGGTCCTAGTAAGAATAGAAACGGACCATAGTTAGTTTCTGCTAATACAGCTTTCTTTGGTAGAAATATGCCAAAAACGATTTCGACCCGATTGGGCTCAAAATCTACTTCCGGTTTTGCTGAATTTTCCGAATATTTGATTGCTTCGCGCTCCGCAGAACAGCTACTTGAGAATCTTTCAATGGATTTTATATTCAGTTCAGGTCTTCATGGTATGACTGAGCGAAAAATAAAATAAATCAAAGTTAGTTTTGAGCCCGAAAAGAGATCAAACTGACACGCAAAATTTTACAATGTGTCGCAAGAGAATTATTGCATAAAAACATCGCCATATTTTTCTATGGGCTATAACTTTAAATACCATAAAAACACTTTCTACGGGTTAAATATACACCCACCTGTTAAGATATCAAAAAATATCTCTGGGCAAATGGTTTCAAGTCGCCCGCCTTGGCCTGTGTTTCTCATAGATTTTGCCCAAAATCCCCCGTTGGAATGTAAACAATTGCGTGACGCGGATAGCCACTCTCGATTAAATATTCGTTGCCAGCAATCCGATGAAAGCAATTTTTGAAACGTTGTGTGGATAAAATAATGGAATTTTTTTGCTTGTTTGTTTGTTTTTGTTTAAGTTAGTATATATACACATATATATATTTTCATTTGCATTGCAACACCCACGACATCCCCGATAAAGAACGTTACTACAGTACTCCGGGAAATGATTTTAACACTTGTTTATTTTATTGATTTCACTGATAACTTACAATACATTAGCAGTTTTAAAGATACACATAACCAATCCTCTATGGTTTATGGCAATTGAATCATTGACTGACAAATAAAGTCAAGCGGGAATACCATAAATTCTATAAACTACTAACTGCGTGACGGCATCTCAGCTCTTCTAGCTGTGTAGAAAATTTGTACCTACACAATATGCTCAAACTCAGCTAGAAAACCCGGAATTTCTTGAATTGAATTAGCCGAGGAAGAAATTGCGTTTAAGTTTCAATCATACTGGGAAAAAAATCCATCTTTTCTACTTTGGTTGTTTGATCAATTAACTGAAATTTGCAGATCATAACACTGGTAGACAAATAAACATTACAGTGGTCGATCTAGGACTAGGTTTACACTAAAGGAGTTTTTTTGGATTCGTAAAAGTTCCCGGATTCATCAATTTTAGAGTATTCAGATTATATGGGGTTTACAGTGAAAGGATATTCGGATTCTTAACCATTTACACACGACGATAACTCCGAGAACATTCATGATGGAATAGTTAACAAGCAGTTTGTTGCCTCGACAACGAGAAACAAAATGCCTCCGAAGATAAGGCTAGGGGTAGGTTGAGACAGTTTGAAGTTTTCTTTCAACTCGCTGACCACGGTACTGTTGTCCATCATGTCAGGTCCCTCCAGGTATTTATTCTGGTCTTTACTTAATATCTACAACCGTCGAGGTTTTCGATCGTGCCATCGCCGTCATCTGCGCAGTAAAGTATAAATTGGGTTTCTGAGGAATATGGCTTTACCCATTATAAAAGTGATTACCTACACCTGAAACAGCACGAGGTAATCACCCAGCGACCGCCATCAAATGGCCATCAATGAGCCTACGACTCGACTACGACTGGATCATGTAATCCGCCATTTTCGTTCCACCGCAAACTCAAAAGATCATAGGCGGAAAAATCTTCGGATTCGAGAGAAAATCGTTTACACGACAAAACTCTCCGGATTCAAAAGTTTCGGATTCAAAGTTCCCACTTTAAATTTCGGATTCAAAAATTAATCCGGCACTGAAACGTTCCAGATTCATCACTAATCCGGAACAATTTCCTCTAGTGTAAACCTACAATCCTGGCCATAAAACCCACGTTTTCAACTGCGTCCTTAACGTTTTAGAACAAAAGATGAATAGAAGTAAGTACAATTGAGCCCCCCCCCCTCCCCCAGCAATGTTGCAAGAAAATAAAGCTATTCTGAAGACTAGATCGGATGTGGGAAAAAAAGAAAAAGGGACAATAGAAGGTGGTTAGACAGTTGAGTTGGAACCGAACGCGATTGCTGAAAAATCGTCATTATTGGAATAAGACGTGAATATCTATCTGATCGTCTCTTTAGTTCGAGAATACTGTTTTAGGAGGTGAACAATTCTTGAAACGTGGCTATTCTGAAGCTATTGTCAAGGATTTTTTTCCTTCACGATTTTTATCAACATTGACAGGGGGGAGGGGGGTAGGCGGGCTTACGCGGGTTTGGTCTTAAGAGAGGCTGCCTGTGAAGTCATCAGCCGTAACTGTCCCAACACTTTTGACCAGGATTAATTGTAGTCTTAAATGAACAGCGAACATCCATCTTGTTTTGTTCGCGGAAGTCGATCACGGAAGAGCGAATTTCAATGAAATATATATATAATTTGATTAAGCAATTAGCCAAAAATAGGTTGGCCGCCAAAACGGTTTAGGGTTTAGCCTAACTCTAGCCTTAAGTTTTAAGACTGAAGAAAAAAAGAAAAAAAAGCATTGAGCATTTCAATTGTTTGAAACAGAAACATTCGCACACAATGAACTATATGTATAGTACGCGCGTAACCTGGAAAGCAATCCGTCCAGCACAGTAATTGTTCAAATTAACAGCTTACCGAGACACTCGCACTGTTGATGCCTCTTATTTATGATTTAAACTTCTAGGATTTGTTTACTTTACTTTTTCCGACTTTTTAGCAGGAGAAAAGGCACTAAATGTTGCTGGTACAAATAAAAAGGTTTAACCGAAAATCGATCCGTCGAAATCAACAAACAAATGTAATCACTGTAGCGTTCCTTCAGATCACGTAAGGCTACAAACCAACAATATCAACTTGTCATTACGCTTAACAAATGAACTTAGAACGATTTTCTTTCTAGAACTCATTCTTGTAATTAAAATGATCAAAGAAAGAACGACAGCTTAAAACGACATAGCAACAACACCCGAACCCCAAGTAAATTGCTTTTAATTGGCGTTTTTAATTAACGAAATTTCCAAAGCGATGACTTTCAAAATATGTAAGTTAAAAGTGGTCCATTGTGTTTTTCTTTATTCACCCAAATGTTCTAAGATAGCCATCTGCGGTTTGTTGGAAACGAATTATGTATTCAGGGTGACTGCTCGCGTCACGCAATTGTTTACATTCTCACGGCGGTTCAGGGAAAAATTCATGAGAAGCAGAGGCCAAGGCGGGCGACTTAAAACCATTTGCCCAGAGATGTTTTTTGATTTTCAAACAGGTGGGTGTACAGTTAACCCGTAGAAAGTGTTTTTATGGTATTTAAAGTTATAGCCCATAGAAAAATATGGCGATGTTTTTATGCAATAATTCTCTTGCGACACATTGTAAAATTTTGCGTGGCAGTTTGATCTCGTTTCGGGCTCAAAAGAAACCTCGATTTATTTTATTTTTCGCTCAGTCATACCATGAAGACCTAAGCTGAATGTAAAGACCATTGAAAGATTCTCAAGTAGCTGCTGTGCGACGCGCAAAGCAATCAAATTTTCAGAAAATTTAGCATAACAGGAAGTAGATTTTGCGCTCAATCGGGGCGAATTCGTTTTTCGCAAATTTCTCCCCCAAAAAGCTGCATTAGGAGAAACTAACTATGGTCCGTTTGTTTACTAGCTAGGGCCAATCTATGGGCAAAAAATGAGCAAAATCGATTTTTCAACTTGTGCCGTTGTTTGTCCATAGTTATGGGCACTGGCTCTTAAGTACTCTTCAAACGTTTGCATGTGATTTTCACCATCCTGTTTATTGTTTTTGCAGCCAAGGACAAATAACCAGCACAGAAAAGAAGAAAGACCGCCCAACAGGATGTGTGGAAGAAAATCGATGACTCCTTAAAGAATTTATAGAACAAGCAGCGAGCTGACAGGCTTTTCCTTGATAGTCCAACAGCAGTAAAATAGACCAATTTCGATATATTAAAATTCAGCCTAACACCATAGACCTCAGCACGAGGCTCTATGGAATAAACCCCACAAACTCGGTAGTTATTCCCCAGAGCCTCGTACTGAGGTCTATGGTGTTAGGCTGAATTTTAATATATCGAAATTGGTCTATTAACAAGGGGTTTTGTGGTGAATATTGACAGTAAATGTTTCAGAGCTGTTGTTAAGCACCTGTAATTGTACGAATCCATAAATAAATAAACAACACGATGTACAAACTTACGACGATGCAAACGGTAACATTAAACGCAAGAAGAACTTCCGCTGGCAATCATGACCTAGCAACTATTACACTTATTGAAATGTTTATTCCAGCCGTCTGTCTGTCCTTTATGATCATAGCAGGGACGTTTTATCGCAACCTGTATTTCCTCATTGCTTACATTCGGCTGTGCCAAATAGACACCACGTCAGACGTCTTTCCTGGACCATCTCGTTTGCACGTTAATTATTGAAGACAAATTGACCCGGCACCCGCACTGCTAGGCGATTTTTCTGATCCGAAAGAACATTAATGCCCCGTCCACACGTAACCGGATATTTTTGAATCCGCAACTTTTTCTTTTCGGATTCAAAAATTTCCCCGTCCACACGCAGCGTACTCAAATCGAATTCGCCTGCCCACACGCGTCCGATGGTATCCGGATTCACTCTAGAGAAACTAGGCCTACACATAGTGCCGCCATATTGGTTTATTGTTTGGTAAGAAACTGGACACGATTTTGCTACGTCATCGGATTCGAAACTATCCGGATTCGCCGTCCACCCGTTATCGGATTCGTTGCGGTTTTATTTTTTCCACTCTGGAGAGCGGATTAAAAAATATCCAGATTCGCTGAAGAATTCGCCGGATGCGTGTGAACAGAAGCCGTATCCGGAAAGAAAAATTTGTGGATTAAAAAATATCCGGATACGTGTTGACGGGGCTTAAATGTTTCCAAAATCAAGGATAAACCTTTAAGTTAGATTGACATTGTGAACTCCTGTCGTCTGACCTTTCAAATCTGTAACGCGTCGCACCTTCCGAAAACGAGAAATCGATGTAAACAGGGGGATTGCACAAGTGCCAAAATTAAATTTAGGTTAAAACTTCGATCGCCTCTAACTTGCATGTTGTTCTACACATCAGCGAAAAGAAAAAAAGAGAGAGAGAGACCAGCGAACTGAGGAATCACTTTCTTTTTCTTTGTAGCGTGACGTTAAAAATATAATTTTCGCGGGAAAATTCATGTTAACTAATGGTGAGGATTTGGCGAGTGTTTGAAATGTTTACATAGGTTAATAACGATGTCACAGCTAAAACATTCTATCCTGCAGTCCATTTAACTACTTATTTGTAGATCTTTCATTAAATCATGGGTAGCAATCGCAGAAAATCGGAATAAAGTGATATTGTTCGCTAAACATTTGGCGGGAAATATTTCTGACTGATGACTTTTATTGAACTTTGCGAGACGAACTACTCCAATCTGCCCGTAGATACCATTTTTAACTAAACTGGACATTGATAGGAGTAAAAAAGACTACTAGAAAATGTTTTTGTATGGAAATAAAGTGGTACACTTTTGAAGAGCGACTCGCTGAAAATGGCTAAAATTTGGGTCACGCTCATTAATGCGGAGACGAAAGTTGGCACATCTTGAAAAGCCGTAGAATTAAAGCGAAAGACCTCTAATATATCTCAGTCAACTAATAAGGAAACAAATATTGTCGCACGAAAGTAAGAGTTTCTGGAATTTGTAATAAGTATCTATTAAACTCACCTAAAGTGGCCCGTAATTTCGGTCATTTTAGACCGCTTGAGACGCCAAAATCATGATGTGGTGATATCTCGAAGAAAATCGAACGCCTAGCTACCTAGGCAAATGTCAGGGGGTTGTCAATCTTTTCGGATAGCTTTTATACTGTGAACCTGAAGATGAATGTAAACGGCCGACCTCGATCTTTTGATCGTGCCCGGTTTTCTCCGACAATGGCAACTAAATAAGAAAAAAAGCATCCACAGCGTTTAACAATTTACAAGCAAGTACACATCCATTTAAATTTTACTCCAGGTACACGGGAGTTCAGAGGAAAAGAGAAAATGATCGTGATCAGTCAAGCTAATGACTTGTCCAACAATAAGAAGCGACTGAATGCCTTACAACAAAACCAAGTTTGATTTTAATACAATTCTTTGGCAAAATAGAGAAAATAACAGCATGGCTAGTTCAGTTGGATTGCTTCTGGCAGAGAATACTTGGGGCGTGCTTTAGCTGGGCTTCTTTCAGGGAGCATGATAGGTCATTCCACTTTCCCTGTCTGCTTCCCGCGCCGAACATGTTGCTACAGTACTCGTTATTCGGACTACTCGGTTCTCCTCTTGCCCACGCGGAATAATGACGTTCCAGTGGTGTGTCGTCAACCCAGCAGAACTTGTTGTCAGACTTTCGGGTTAAACCAAGCCACACGCCCCAATCTGTGATTGTCTTCTGCTTCTTTACCAGGTCAAAGATAAAGTTGTTTTCCTCAGCGGAACTGATTATGGCGAGGTCTCCTCCCAGATTCTGGCAAGTTCTTCGAGCGTCGCTCCATTTCAGGGTTGGGATGTTGATGACGAGGAAACAAGACTTTCCACGAACAACCCAGCCTTCTGGGCAAGCAGGTCTAGTGACTGAAAGTCAAGTGAAAATGTGATTATATTAATGAAGATCTGAAGACAGGAGAGAGATCTATCTTGCCTTGGTTATGGGCTTTGTTTAGAGTTATAAAGCAATTTACCTTTATCAGACAATGAGTCTATTTTGGCTTTGATATCGGCAAGCAGTTTTCGTTCAATATTTCCGAGGCCCCAGTTGTTGATGTTAAACGTTTGGTCGGCTAGCTGCGGTGTTGTGTCATCCAGAACTGATGTTAAGCTAGCCTTATTAACTTTATCGCTGGCAGAAACAGTCACCAGGAAGTAAAAGAACAAACAGAAGCACGTTTGTTTGGGTAACATTTCGAAAATCACCAAATTTACAGGTACTGACTGATGCAAGTCCGAAGATGTGACTGTGGCTTTAGCGCAATGATGTATATCACTGAAAAACAAGAAGAAGAAGCAGTAAAAAGAAAAAGGTGCAAGAAACCAGCGGTAAACCAAAACCTCAAAAGACTCGTTGACGTGGCCTTAAGCCCAAACGACAGCGATTCATTGTTAGCTGAAGTGTGTTGTGTTGATAACTGTGACAGCAAAATGGCATATTATAGGTTGAAACTATTACAAGGAATTGCCTTGTTTGCACAGTTGGCAGGAACGTATAGTCAGATATTTCAGTTGAAAACCGACTCGCTTTTCTCGATTGTTTTTGAAGTCTTGTTTTATTGCTCAAGTGTGTGGAGGCGCAGTGGCCTCACGCTCCGGATCAGGCGGTCCGGGTTCGATCCCTGGCCAGTGTCATTGTGTTGTGTTCTTGGGCAAGACACTTTACTCTCACAGTGCCTCTTTCCACCCAGGTGTATGAATGAGTACCGGCGAATTTAATGTTGCGGGGTGACCTGCGATAGACTGGCATTCCAACCAGTGGGGGTAGAAATACTCCTAGTCGCTTCATGCTACCGAAACTGGAGATAACCAACAGCCTAATGGGCCACTTTGCTCGTGAATGTAGACTTCAACTTTACCTCTTTTACCTTCTCTGTTACAAATAACTATACATCTTCTTGTTTTATGTTTCTTGATTTTTTTAAACCCTTTTTTTAAAATCCTTGTTCTTTCTAAATCCTGTATATAGTGCTGTCCACGTCAGGTAAAATTCGTGTCACCGGAGGGATCCTTCTCTGATTCCCAAAATCGAGAATAATTAAAAAAGAAAAAAAAAATGGCAGGTATTATCATGGGAATATGGCTTATATCGGGATTAGCTCTCGTACCATTAATCCCCTCTTGCTAAATTCCTGATTATTTTACTTATTACAGAGAAATAAAACTCATTTTTGATGCATATTTTTTGCCTATTTTTCTGCGCTGTAGGAAAAAAACAAAATTTATGTCTTGCTTTCTCCCAGCTTGATGGTTAAGAAGATCTTCAGCAAGCTAAATAAACTTTCCAAGTTTCCCAGCCAGCTTAGTAAAACCATCAGTTTATTCAGCAAATATTGCACCAAATCAGCCATCACTTGTGTTAAACAACTGACTGGACAGTGTGTATGTCTCAGCCCATTTTTTCTGGATTTTGATCCAGGGAACACCGAAATAATAATTTCAATGATTTCTAGCATAATTTCCCAAGAGAAAAGCTACTGAAAATAACTTTTCCTTCTGCAAAACGGATTAGTATTAAAAGGAACAGCTGGATTGACTTGTTCATCTATGTATACAGAAGCAACTGACAACTTGGCGAGCGCTGCGTATTGTTAACAATTCCCTTTCATGATTCATGACCAAAATTGTTCCTTTGTCGTCATCACTAACCCACTTTTGGAGGATATTAAACTCATCACCTGACTTTCTACGAACGTCATGACAAACATCCATACTTTGTGCTCCGTTTTTAACTTACTTACTAGCTAAAGGTAATGTTCACCTGCTTTGATTGTGTCGAGGTTTTTCGGCCAATCAAGCCAGTTCTTCGAGTGTCACAAGCTGCGACAAGCAAGAGCATTAAAATACATACAAACGATTAGATTTATTTTTGCACAATAAGTTCAATTTACTGCGTTACCGCGCTCAAATTTTCTCAGCACTAGGCGTTTGAAATCATCATGTCCTCTCCCTGATGTGTTTTGTGCCACCTTAAATTTGAAAGGCTGAAAAATGCAATATTTTGTCTACTTCTTTTCAACTCAGATTTATCATGATCGAATTTCATTCATCCCAGTCAAATAAAAATACTTACCATCGTATTGCCACTCTTTGAACTTGCCACTGTGCTTTTCAACCAGTTTCTAACCATTTTAGCTACAGCGTATTAAAAACTTCTCTAGTATAGTACGTGTAAGACATCTGTTGGCCGAGACAGAAGTCTAATTTGCTGTAATGTCCCATAGATGCACGTTACTCCATTTTCAGTGGGATCTTTGAATCGCAGCTAACAGACCAATACTGGCTGTTGTGTATCTGTAATTACACACATATATATATTTATAACAAAGTTTCCATATAACGCGCGCTCTGATTGGCTGAAAGAGCGTGCTTTATCAGAGAACAGAGCACGGATTGATGACGGTAAGTTGGCTTTCAAATTTTTGCTACGGAATTTTGAGAAAATTGCCCTGTGATTCAGACAAACGCAATAGAAACGAGCTATTTGTCTGTAGTAAATATGGCTCACAGAGCAACAGTAGAGTTAAAACTGTACTAAAATAACAAGTTTTGCTAGATTCCCGCCGACAAAAGACGTAGCGAAATAAACAAATTCTCAACCTAAACAGTGCTTCGATAAAGGACATTATATTTGTTACGAAGGCAGAAATTATGCTTAAGAAGTAAAACAACGACAGAAAACAACAATTGAACTGTCTCTGTTTATGATGAGAAACTTTATTTTTGTAAAAATGCTCAATTGCTCAAACAACACTTACATGCAGTGTAGTAACGCTCGTTCTCCAGTCATCTCAGCGACGTGAACCGACGAGTGGTCAGTGCAAAGCTTGCTCTGATATTCTCTTCTGTGCTCGGAGTAGGACCAGTGGGAGCCGTTTAGTCTTTCTAACTTTTATGCTAGTTCGGGCCATCTTGCTGCATGCGGCTACAAGCCGTAAATAACTGTAGCTCCTTTCAAATTCAACTCGGCATTTCGCATATTCCCCGCAAGCTTTGAGCTCAGCGTTTCGTAATTTCCACTGTAAAAGAGCATGTTTTCATGGGCCACAATACGGCCGAATTTCTCTGGACTATAAACCTTCACCTGCCTTTAGATCCGTATTTAAAAATTAACTTAAAAGCGAACTTTGAAGGCATCGTTCTTCTCTCGAAAGCCGCTCAAACTACTCGAAACTGAAAGCTTAACTGAAGTCCAGTTTGTGACTGACAGCTGTCGCTTCGTTAGCCAATCAAATTATTTGAACAATTCTAACAAGGATTGTGATTGGTTTATTTTAGCGTGCTTTATCAGAGAACAGTGCACGACTGATGCCACTTTTGCTCGTTTTTGCTCGTTTGGAAAATGAAGTTTGGTTTGAAAATTCAGCCAAATGCGTGGGGAAGTTATCGGATTCTTTATCATAAAACAAATAAAGAAGCCTCGACTGTGCTCTGTTCTGTTGTAAAGCACTTAGGAAGTAGTAGAGCACTCAAGAAGTGGGGAAAAACACTCGACTTCGTCTCGTGTTTTCCCCTACACTTCTTTCGTGCTCTACCGCTTCCTGCGTGCTTTACAACAGAACAGAGCACAGTCGAGGCTTCTTTATTTGTTAAATATAAATATAAATATATATATATATATATATAAAACGGTTATAAAATGCCTCAAGCCAACAAAGAATGCCACTGCGTCAGGAGGATCAATGAAGATTCACAGTCCAAGCCTCACCACAAAAATGAATTTAAAAACGTTTGATAAAGCAAGGACGGACAACTTCTGAAGGTAAAAAAAGTTAAAAAGTTAAAAATTTAATAGAAAAACGTTTCGGTCTTAGACCTTCATCAGTTACAAGAGAAAAAAAGGACGAAAACTAAGTTTAAATACGGTTACAGTGTGGGAGATTACGTAACGAAATGAAAAATACAATATTGTGCTATTAATACATCGTGACTAATACAATACAGGAAGAAAATGCAAAACGAGAAATACAATGCTGTACTATAAATTGCGTCATACAGGGTGATAATTAATAGACCAAACGAAAAGAATACAATACTGTGCATAAATTACATTATAGAGCGTGATAATTGCAGAACTAGGTTAAATTCAACCTAAAAACTAAAAGAGTTAAAATAGATAAAACGGACTCTTGCAATGCGGTAAATATAACGGGAAAAATAGTTTGCAAAGATAAGCAGTTGAAAAAAAAAAAAAAAAAAAAAAAAAGAAGAAACCTACGTTTACGCTGGACAAGGTTAATAACAAAATCCCAAATCGAGGCCTTTGGAGCATTAAAGGGTTGACAAACAACAAAATCCCTGGAGGGGCCCTTAAACAATAAGCTGTAATAAGATCCCAGGCAGGGCCTTTGAGCATACCTAACACCCAAAAAGCTGACAAAATCCAAGGAAGGGCCTTTGAACTGCCTTATGGCGCGAACGCAGATTTACACAAGAGAAAGTTAATTATAACAAATTCTGTTTTTGGAGTGAAATTCTTTTCTTTTATTTAAGCCATGGGGAGCCAAAGAGAACAGTTGAGCACTCCAATAAGCCTCTTTCGTACTTAAAAACCTATCGATCTCGTCTGAGTCATTAGGGGCCTGCACCTGATCAATGCATTGGAATTCAAAATCATCCAAGGAGTGTGGAATTTTATTGAAATGTACTGCTACCTCACAAGTGGTTTTGTTTGTGAGCATAGCAGACTTGTGGTTACGAAACCTAACCCGAAAATCGGTGGTAGTTGATCCTATGTACTGTAAACGACATTTCTTGCAGGAAACTAAATAGATCACGTTTTTAGAATCACAAGAAAGCCTTGAATGAATGGTGTATTTTCTGCCCGTTTTAAAACTTAGAAATGATTTAGATTCAACAAAGAAATTTCGACAGAGATCGCATCTATTTCTTTCACATTTAAAGCAGCCATTGTTTGGCTGAATTGTTTGTCCCTCATCGGCGGTTTTAAAACGAGATGGTGCTAATAATTCTTTCAGGTTTTTTGTTCTACGAAAAGATGGTATTATCGAGCCTTGAGGGAAAAGTTCTTTCAATTTAGGGTTGGATTGCAGAAAGAACTTTTCCCTCAAGGCTCTATCATACCATCTTTTCGTAGAACAAAAAACCTGAAAGAATTATTAGCACCATCTCGTTTTAAAACCGCCGATGAGGGACAAACAATTCAGCCAAACAATGGCTGCTTTAAATGTGAAAGAAATAGATGCGATCTCTGTCGAAATTTCTTTGTTGAATCTAAATCATTTCTAAGTTTTAAAACGGGCAGAAAATACACCATTCATTCAAGGCTTTCTTGTTATTCTAAAAACGTGATCTATTTAGTTTCCTGCAAGAAATGTCGTTTACGGTACATAGGATCAACTACCACCGATTTTCGGGTTAGGTTTCGTAACCACAAGTCTGCTATGCTCACAAACAAAACCACTTGTGAGGTAGCAGTACATTTCAATAAAATTCCACACTCCTTGGATGATTTTGAATTCCAATGCATTGATCAGGTGCAGGCCCCTAATGACTCAGACGAGATCGATAGGTTTTTAAGTACGAAAGAGGCTTATTGGAGTGCTCAACTGTTCTCTTTGGCTCCCCATGGCTTAAATAAAAGAAAAGAATTTCACTCCAAAAACAGAATTTGTTATAATTAACTTTCTCTTGTGTAAATCTGCGTTCGCGCCATAAGGCAGTTCAAAGGCCCTTCCTTGGATTTTGTCAGCTTTTTGGGTGTTAGGTATGCTCAAAGGCCCTGCCTGGGATCTTATTACAGCTTATTGTTTAAGGGCCCCTCCAGGGATTTTGTTGTTTGTCAACCCTTTAATGCTCCAAAGGCCTCGATTTGGGATTTTGTTATTAACCTTGTCCAGCGTAAACGTAGGTTTCTTCTTTTTTTTTTTTTTTTTTTTTTTTTCAACTGCTTATCTTTGCAAACTATTTTTCCCGTTATATTTACCGCATTGCAAGAGTCCGTTTTATCTATTTTAACTCTTTTAGTTTTTAGGTTGAATTTAACCTAGTTCTGCAATTATCACGCTCTATAATGTAATTTATGTACAGTATTGTATTCTTTTCGTTTGGTCTATTAATTATCACCCTGTATGACGCAATTTATAGCACAGCATTGTATTTCTCGTTTTGCATTTTCTTCCTGTATTGTATTAATCACGATGTATTAATAGCACAATATTGTATTTTTCATTTCGTTACGTAATCTCCCACACTGTAACCGTATTTAAACTTAGTTTTCGTCCTTTTTTTTTTTTCTCTTGTAACTGATGAAGGTCTAAGACCGAAACGTTTTTCTATTAAATTTTTAACTTTTTAACTTTTTTTACCTTCAGAAGTTGTCCGTCCTTGCTTTATCAAACGTTTATATATATATATATATATAGTTAAGTGTAAGATGAGGCGTCATGAAGCAAATTTCTAACTGTTCCGGCTTTTAATGTGACGTTTCGGCCTTCGGCCTTCTTCAGATTGGAACAATATTTACAAGTTAAAAAATAAAACGTTAAAAATCCTAGCAAGTTTACAGATTTGCATGTATATATATAAGATCAGAAAAATGTAAATATAATTACATAATGCTATAACATCTGAAATAATAGATTACATAACAAGCTAATGTCAACTTACAAGAACGCGCCGGGTGATAAGATTACAACAATATATCTGCGAGCGCCTTAATTACTAAGTGTATAATAGTCAGTCTAATTCTGTATTGTAACAAGCTAATGGCAACTTACAAGAACGCGCAAGTGATGAGATTACAACAATGTATCTGCGAGCGCCTTAATTACTAAGTGTATAAGTGTATAATAGTCAGTCTAATTATGTATTGTAACGGACGCGATTTTTGGATCTAAATTCCCGTCTTTTATTAAGACCATGAGGGCTGAGTGTAAATAGCTGGGAGGTCCAATATGCCTCTCTGGTCAATAACAACTTATCAATATACGCAGCAACCCCCTGGCTAGTAATTTGTTCGATGACGATAAAATTAATTTCGGAAATTTCGTGCCTAGTACAATTAAAATGGACTGCAAGCTCACACGTCTTTTTGTTGGTGAGCATGGATGATTTGTGATTGCGAAAACGTACTTTAAATTCTGTTGTGGTGGAACCTACATACTGCAATTTGCATTTATTGTACGAGGCCAGGTAAACAACGTTTTTGGAAGAGCAAGACAATTTTTGCTTTATCTTGTAGACTCGGCCTGTGGAAAAGCTTTTAAATTTGGAATCTTGAATTAAAAAATTTTTGCAAAGATCACAACGAGTACAACATTTGAAGCACCCTCCCATTTCGTTCTCTGCCTGGTTTGCCCCGTTGTCGCCAAAAAATTTAGATGGTGCTAAAATATCTTTGAGATTTTTGGTACGGCGATATGCTGGAAAAATCGATTTAGATGGAAAAATTTCAAGTAATTCGGGCGACGATCTCAGAAGATGAGCATGTTTCTTGATAACTCTCTGAATATCAGGCAGGATAGGATTGTAGTCAAGAACTAACGGGAAAACTCTCTTGACAGGCTTGGCTTTTTTCTTAAGCAATTCTGATCTCTCAATACTAAGCGCTTTGTCGAATTGTTTGTCTACTAAAGTTGCATTATAGCCCTGGGACTTAAGATACCCTTTGTATTCAGCACACCTCTTGTTAAGAAAATCGTCAGAGGAACAATTTAAAATTCACATTGAAGCACGGTATCTTTTGATCCTTCTACTGGAAGTCACCGTTTGGAAAACCATATTATTCTGCCTATATATATATATATATATATATATATATATATATATATATATATATATATATATATATATATATTGAGGTGCTTTTTTTATTCTTCTTGAAACTGCTTATACGGAAATTCGTTTTTCCTCAAATTCTAGTCATTGCAATGGTGTTTCTAATTCTTGACCCCTGTATAAAATGGCGTCACAGTACTTGATCTTCCAAATGCATAACAATTTTTTTCAAACAGTTTGGGTCAACAGTTTTAAATAGGAAAAAATCACAGCGTTGAACACTGTTTGCAGGCAAGTACAATTTTATTTTTTCCAAGTCAATTACACAGCAGTTCAGGCAAAGAGATAAAATGATCGTGATCAATCAAGCTAATGACTTGCCCAACAATAACAAGCGCCTTTTAACCCAGCCAAGTTTGATTTTGATAGGGATCTACGGTAAAAGAGAAATTAGCAGCATCGTTATTTTAGTTGGACTGTTTCTGGCAGAGAATACTTGGGGCGTACTTAAATTGGGACTCTTTCAGGGAGCACCATAAGTCATTCCACTTTCCCCCAGTAACTCCTTGGCCAAACATGTTGCGCAATGTTCGTTGTTATTCGTATTATTCGGTTGCCCACCTGCCCACGGAGAATGATGACCCTCCAGTGGAGTGTCGTCAATCCAGTAGAACTTGTCGTCGGACTTTCGGGTAAAACCAAGCCACACGCCCCAATCTGTGATTGTCTTCTGCTTCTTCACCAGGTCAAAGATAAAGTTGTTTTCCTCAGCGGAACTGATTATGGCGAGGTCTCCTCCCAGATTCTGGCAAGTTCTTCGAGCGTCGCTCCATTTCAGGGTTGGGATGTTGATGACGAGGAAACAAGACTTTCCACGAACAACCCAGCCTTCTGGGCAAGCAGGTCTAGTGACTGAAAGTCAAGTGAAAATGTGATTATATTAATGAAGATCTGAAGACAGGAGAGAGATCTATCTTGCCTTGGTTATGGGCTTTGTTTAGAGTTATAAAGCAATTTACCTTTATCAGACAATGAGTCTATTTTGGCTTTGATATCGATCAGCAGCTTTCGTTCAATATTTCCGAGGCCCCAGTTGTTAATGTTAAACGTTTGGTCGGCTAGCTGCGGTGTTTTGTCATCCACAACTGATGTAAGGCTAGCCTTATTAACTCTATCGCTGGCAGAGACAGTCTTCGACTGCACCAATAAGCAAAAGAACAAGCAGAAGCACGTTTTGGGCAGCATTTCGAAAATCACTCAGTTAGCAGATACTGACTCATCCAAATCTGAAGAATTGACTGCGGCTTTAGTGAAATGATGTATCACTTATCAGGAAGAAGACGAAAAAGAAAAAAGGGTGCTGGAAGCAGCATTACGACCACGCGTCAGCGATTCATTGTTAGGTGAAGTTTGTTGTGTTGATAACTGTGACAGCTAAATGGCAAATTTGTTCCAACTATACACAAGGAAATGACGAAGATTCAATATTTCATTCGTCTTGTTTGCACAGTTGCCAGTCAGATATTTCAGTTGAATCGATTCTTGAAAACCTGCTCGCTTTTTTTGATTGTTTTTGAAGGCTTGTGTAACTGCTCAAATACGAGTGTCTTTTTCCGTCGATTTGAGTTTTGAGGTAAACGATGAATGTCTGGAAAGTTGACAGCTAGAATGCGATGTCTTTGATCGTATTTTTTTTCCTGATTCTCCTATTGTCTAAATGTAGGATATTCTTGTTTCCCAGCACGGCTGGAAAATTTTAATCAATACATATAAGCGAATATATAATGAATGATGTCCTGGTGTTCGACTTTCCCATTATACCGCATTCTGTCGTGTTTGATTCCTCTCGCCTGGCAAAACGGATATATCGATGCGAGAGTGAACTCCCGGGGGTAGGTAATAATTATAGAACTGCGGTCCATCAGTTCTCTTTTATGAATCGCTATGTATCTTTTTGTTTTAGGTCTCTTTTAATCCGTTAGAATGTATACTCAAGAAGCAGACTACTCGTCTCCTTTATTCAGAGGCATCCATCGAAAATGTTTACTAAGATATTAAGAGAGGACATGAAGGAAGAAGGGGAAGAATAATTACCAGAGAGTGTATTCCCAGACGAATCCCTTTCAAGCTGTTTCTAAGTCCTCCACGGATAACGTTACCACCTGCGTTGACTGGGAGCTTGAGCTGTCCACATAAACAAAATTCATGTCCCAGAAGGGGAGAGGGCTATTGCTAGACTCTCCTGAGATTCCCGAAACCAAGAATAATCTAAAAATAACCTGGGAAGGTTTATCTTGAGAATAACGCCTATAATGAGGATTAACTCTCGTACTCTTCATCCTCTCTTGCTTAACTGATGCATTATTCCAGTTACAACAGAGAAATAAGACGTATTTCTGAAGCATATGTTTTGTTCTTTTTTCTGCGTTTTAGAAAAAAAAAATGTAATGTGTTGCTTTCTCCCAACGTGATGGTTAGGAAATTCCCCACCAAGCTAAATAAACTTTCCCCGTTTCTCACCCAGCTGAGTCAAACCATCAGTTTATTCAACAAATATTGCACCAGACTCGTGTCAAACAACTGACTGGATAGTGCGTACATGTTGGAAGCACACATTGATATTTTCTGGATTTTGATCGATGGAGCCCCAAAGTAATGATATCAATGATTTCAGTGATAATTTCCCAACAGGAAAGCTACTGAAAGTAATTTTCTCAACCAGCAAGAATCTATCAGCGGAACGGATCAGTATTTAAAAATATCGTATTCAGTCCAGTTGAAGCTGACATTTCCAAACGTCCCAGCATTCCTAAGGAGCAAAATAGTTAACAGCCCACATGTATGTAGTTACTTCCATGTCCCTGTTGCCCCTATACTAAATAACTTGTGTTTTTGTCTGCGGAGAGTATTGATATATCAAGGTATTTTGAACAAAATCAAGTGTGTCTGTAGACGTTGATATGTTGAACACACTAACTTCGCTTTATTTCCTAAACGAAGAGCTTGACAAGAACACATATATTTATTTTTTATTTTCTATATCTTTGAACGCGTGATCAAACACGTCACTCAAAGATGGCAGCTCAATTCAATTTGTCCTGCATCACCTGAAGCAGATGATCAACGATTGAAGAGGATTTATTTGTTTTTGGTGGCATTATGGTGGTTTGTGGAAATTTTCAAGTGCTATTGTCACAGAGAACAAAGCGCCTCTAAATTAGTTTGTTATTTTTATTGGGTTTTAAGTCGATTTAGTTATTGTTTTATCGCTGCAACATAAAGCAAAAACTGCAGTGGCAAGTTAAAACACTGGTAAAATAACACTATTTATCTACTGCTTTATCGTAGTTTTTTAAAACGTAGTGACCTTTTACATTTTTCAATGGATTATTTTTCGTCTTCGGCAGGTTAAAATGGATCGATATCACATATTCCGGGAATATTTTGTACTCTTCGTTCTTGGATTTCTTCTTAAGGTAAATTATCTTGAAATATTATAATGAATGCTATTTTGTTAAAATTTGTATACAGTAAATTTTACCTATAAACAACAGACAATGCCAGTGTACAACTCCAACATACTAACAATTAGAATATAATAATTTTAAGTCCCGTCATGCTGTGATCTGTCCCATAATAATTTCTCTAGTAGAATAAGCGATAAAAACCAGCTAAAAAAGTAATGGTACTGGCTATGAAAAACAACAGCAACAACAACAACAACAAAAGAAGTATTTCTGATAAAATGACGAAAGTACCTTGTACTGTACTTTTTTTTCTCCCTTTGTTGACATCAGGTTTTCAGAACCCCCAGGGGTCGGGGGGGGGGGGCACTACTCGCTTATATGGGCTGTATAGGTAGGTGAGGACCCAAAGGGTATGGTTATTTCGCCGTTTTGTTTTTAAAATTAAGATATCGATTTCGGCCATTTCGGTCTTAAATAAAAAAAGGGTGTGCTTTTTGCCTTTTGGTTTTGAATTGTGTATGTTTTTAGACGAAGCTATAAAAGAATTTCAGCATTGCCTTTAATGATGATTTCCAGTCCGTACTGCGCAGTCTCGGCATCCTAATGTTTATAAACATCATAAATCTCACTCGATGGAATGTGAATGATGTTATTCGCTACGTACCACATACCTTATCTTTGAGGCCTTTCAAATTCTTTTTCCAACAGCTTCATTGATGTTTACAGCTGTCGGAGGTTGTTTCATCAAGTGCTATAAGAAAGAGCAAAGTATAAAGCTTCGACCCCCTCGAATCGATCATGGCGGTTGTTTTGAAACTTTGAAATTACTTCATGTAATTAGTTGCGAAATGTACGGACTGGAAATCATCTTTAACATCTTTGCTAGGGACCTAATTATAAGTCAGGTCTGAAACAGGGTACAGGTCTTTAATAGGGTATCAAATCTCTGGTCATAAATAGGGTTGGGAAAATTGCAGATTTTGGTCTTAAATAGGGTAGGGGTTTTGGAAGGCGGGTCGCACACCCTTTCAATATTTTTTTCTGGGAGTACTCCTCCCTCCTGGCTAAGAACTCCAAAAATGATTAAATTTAAAATTAATGGCGTTATGAACTAGATCTTTCTCACAAGATTAGTTATAATAACTGTGTGGTCTTTTTTGGAGTGACCAGGTCGATTGATCTGTATTTTACAATTGTCGAGCGCTCGACGTCTTTCACCAATGTCGACCGGGTTCAACTCCGTGCTGTGCTAATGTGCAGGTTGAGTTTGTTTTTGGTTTCCTGAGGATTTTTTCCTGGTTCTCCGGTTTTTCGCCTTCTGAATTTGTTTTAAGCTCCAATTCGACCAGGATATAGAACGACCCGCATGAAAACCAACTAGTGTTGATGTGACTTGCTCTCTAAATGATGTAATTGAAATACTAATCTCACCTCACATGTCTTGTTTTATTTTCAGGAAATCACTTGCAATGGTAAAATAAAGCAATTTCAGGCGGAAGAAAACCGTCAGGTAAGTTATAAAGATGTTAAACTCGATAAAACTAGATTACCTAGATAAAGGTGTTTTTATTGATAATGACTAATTTTTTATCGCTGTTGTTTCTTACCATACATGAGCATACTGTGTACAAACGAGCCACTGATGTCTCCAGTGCTGAATACATTTACAATAGGCACAAACAAACGTTCAAATCTGAGGTAGGAAGATCGCTCTTTTCATTCTCACCGTCTTCATGAAATATTTTTATTTTCTAATTAACCACGTTATATCATAATCACCACCTCTCAATTCTTCGCTATATATACGTTGAAGCTTTGTACCATACGTAGGCTGTGATGCATACAAATTAAGATTAGTAGTATCAGTGTTAAAATATATTTTAACAATTTTCGTATTTGACGCCACTCTTTTGCAAAATGACAAAATGGGCGCTTTCCATTTGACCAGAACCTTCAGGAAATTTGGAAAGGAAATTAAAAAATTTTTAAATAAAACCCTAATTCGATATATTTCCCAAATGCAAACCACTTAACCTAGGGCTTTCCACAAGTTGCTCTAGATTTCCCAAAACGTTGCCCGCAATTTCTCAAAACGTTGCCCAAAAGTTGCTCTAAAAAAGAGAAAAAAATGGGTTGCTCCCTTCCTTTATTTGGTCTGATGCAAAAGTAGAACAAAAGTAAGATTTCTAAGCATTTTAACGCAATTTTGCGGTGTAACCAGCGTTGTTAAATAACTTTGTCCTCAATTAAAACCACAAAATGTATGAATAAAGAGTAGCGAACGTTTGGGTGTCCCTCGCGACCTTGTCCTCGTTTCCTGAAATTCCGGAAAATATTGTTATATTCGCCACTGGAAATTTCCGAAATGTCAAAAAGAGAAAGCGTCCTAGGGCTTCGATGATTGGTTATTGCTGCTCAGATGGACTTTTATATCGTGATTCAGCATTGGTGAATGCATCTTACTGCCTCGGGGGAAGGGGTAAAAAAGACATTTGCAGAGAGGTTGAATGTGATAAATCATTGTTGCATCATCTCAAGTGAAGGCTAATTTCCTTCATCCTGTTTGCCAGAGACTTCTCAAACGTATATCTGGTTGGGAATAACCCAGTGTAAGTTTTTGTAAACTGACAATCATTCTTATTTCCAGGCTACCTACTACGGCGAGTATTCCGAGGGTGGCGCATGCGCTTTAGATCCACTCTCCCCAATGTCTTCTCAGCCTGGTTGGATAAGAGTGGCTGCAGGTTCAGATGACTTTCAAAACTCTCTCGGCTGTGGAATGTGCGTGGAAATTACAGGTTCAGGAAAAGGAAGTGGATCTGATCCCGTCACTGGAGTTACCAAAGCCATTGTTCATGATCTGTGCGGAGGCTGTGGCAAAGGTGATTTTCATATGAGCATAAAATAACCAGAGTGATGGTTTTGCAATGTAGACCGCTGGAGTGAAAGAAGTTCAACTCCCACATGATTGGTTTGGCTCAAGAGGTTTAAGGCCTGGGTCAGGAATGTAAAGTAAGAAAAATCTTTCACCCAAGCCTAAATGACGCCGACATGGCGGCCACATTGAGTTTTTGGAATACCAATATGGCTACCATGACGTCATGAGAAAACACTCTATAAGGTTAAAGGGTTTTCAGGTTGAAAAGTTTATTTCCTTCCCTTTCCGGTCACACGACGGTAGCGTCATAATACACAACATTGCGAAGAAGGCTTAAATTGGGTTTATATTTACATTCAGACAACTGTCTTTTAAAATTTTAAGGATTTCGAAATTATAGAATGATTTCAAACGATAGAAAGGCCAGAAAACTACTGAAAAAGATTATTAAATATGGATGGGATGAAGTTACAAAGAACCCCTCCGATTAACCGCCATATTTTGTTCGCCACTGAACGAAATCTCTCTGTGACTTCAGGTGGCTATGATCTGTTTATCCCTGGTGACGGTAGATGGGATATCGAAACAAAAGCTATTGACTGTCCAACTGTCCCGGGCAAGGATGGGAATATCATGTTCAGATTTACTGGAAGCAACCCGTGGTATGTCAAATTGCAAGCGCGAAACATCAAGTAAGATCACCACTTATTTTCGTAATTTAGTCGATTTGTTACTATTCGTGTCTTTAACGCTTCAAACAATTTGAGATGGAATATTTTCGCGCTTTCTAACAAACAAACAAACAAACAAACAAACAAACAAACAAACAAATAATGTTATAAATCTGCTCCGTTGAAAGTGTTTGGTCAGTTTAGCCATGATGGTATTGGCTGAAATACTCCTAACAGATCGACTTCATTTGAACAAAAATAGACGGACCTCAAACCGACCAATTTGACTAAAAACTGACGGATCAAAACCGACCAATGACTGATGACAAACTTTACACGAGTCTTTCATCCAATACCATCACGGCTAAACTGACCAATCACTTTCAACGGACCAGACTTATAACATCATCGACTGACAAACATTATTCACTTGACTCTGAAGATGATTTCAGCTCAGGTTGTCGAAACTTCAGTCACCAACAACAGTTCTTTTGAGAACTACCCTCACCCGGACGATCACACTATACGAACTACTGATACTCCTGGGTTCAAACCATTTACAATAAACAAATGATACCTTCATTTCACACGCGCATAAGATGCGCGAGTGACTGTTGAGTTCCAAATGTTGCAATATCTATTTCTAACCATAGACTGAAAAATGTTTCTCCTGACATTATTCATGCCTACATTTACATTAAGGAGATAGAAAAATCAGTCCACTCAGCTTTTTGTGATGAGCTTGATGAATTGTGGTTCTTCTCGTTCCTCTTCATGTGTTAAACAAAACATCCATGCTCCCTTTTGCACTTTACCACATCAGATCTAACTTGTTAAAATGACCTTTCATTTTATTTCAAAATGTTTTCTGAGATATCAGAAGTCAGAAGCAGGTTTCGGTGAATTGCACCCTAGATTCTTTCACATCGTTGGCTAAAAAGTTATTTGAAAAACTGCATTAAATATGTTGCAAGTTAGCAGCAAAAACTAAGCTACACATTTACCTGACAATGACATCCGATGATGTCGAAACGTCGTATATTTATTTCGCTAATATTTGTGTTGAAAAATTTCCCTCAAGCCTTACTTATTCGATTTTGTTAAAGTTGGTTATTTTTAGTTTCAATTTATTTTCAGAGTTCCGGTAGCTGGTATGGAAATCCTTAAAAATGGAAAGTATTCTTGTCTCAAGAGGACTGGTGACAATTACTTTATCGGTGATGGTCTGGGTAAAGTTGACTTTCCCATGACTGTTCGAGTGACCGCGGTGACAGGAGAACAGAGGGAAGTGGTCTTACCATCCATGGAGAATGATAAAAATATTCTAAGTGATGTTCAATTTTCCGGATTTGCGGTTGGCGGTAAGCTATTCCGTAGAGTGCAAATAAATTGCTAAAGATCTATGAGTTTTTTTAAAGGGAACCTAAAGCGCACTAAAAATTGCCTCAGAAAACGCGTCTGTTGAACACAGCAAGTCCATAAAAAAGAAACTAGATACGTGGGGCGAGCTGGGCGTTGGATTGAAACGCTACCATAGCGCGGAGTGCACGCTATGCAAATTTGTCCACAAAATGTCGCATAATTTTATTTAACGTGTTGTTGTTGTTGTTGAACTTTTCAGCCGGTCCAAGCAGTATTAAATGCGCAGGCCAAGGAAACAAACCCCCTTATCCCGCAGGGGGTATGGGTAAGTAGACGAATGTGCTCTGCAGAGGACAGTGTTTAATGTAGAATATGAGAGCTTTCCAAGGGAAAGGTTCTAAGTGTAATGTAGCAGTTTTGAAACTGAAACACGAAATATTGAGACATTTTTAGAATATTTCCGTGTTAAAACTCAGTTTTTCTGTGATGCATTTGTATCATTGATATCCATTGTAAATTTAAGTATAATACATAATTAATTGTTTCCTCCTAAAATCTTGTAAACGTTATCATAAGCAAAACAAAACTGATTTTTTTTTCGGCAAGAGATATAGAGTGGCATAAACCGCAAGCAGTTCACTGCAATGATTTGTTATCATTCTTTGTGATGTTTAAAAAGATGTTATTGCGTTTCTTTGTCTACGGCAGCTCCTGGTGAAGGTCCTGGGCCAAGCGCCCCATCACCACCTCCTGGTCCACCCTCCCCTCCCTCGGGGCCAACTACAGGAGGCGTTGGAGCACCTGGTACTTCCTCTGGGGGCGGAGCTGGTAAAGCAGTTTGTCTTGGATTGTATGATCCATTATTTGCGTGTTTAAAACCAAAATCATATACTGCATAACAAAACCTGTATCATGTTACTTGTTCAGAACAGGACAACTAATGTCCTACCTCGTGACATCGGGTAAGCGAGTTGCCAGACGCGGCGACCCAAGTTTAGCCTCTTTCAGGTGTTCAGTTAGTTGGGGCCCAGCGCGGAAAACGGCGAGCGAAAAATTAGGGAGCTTAAGCAAAGACGACGGCGACGACGCCGAGGACAACGCTTAGTAAAAAATGAATTTATACATCTTTTTACCAGCGAAATTCGCGATTGTCTAGATCTGTTCGGTACGCCAATGGCTCTGAAGACGTGTCCAGGCTAAATATGCAATGCCAGCGTTCAATTCCAAATGAAAATATGAAAAATTAGACTTGTTCATTTCACGCTGTTGTTTTGCAGAGGACGGCAAAGAAATGTACAAAGATTTATGACGCACGTGCACAGCTATTGTTTTGCTCAGTAAACCTTTTATTTAGTGACGTTCTCGTTGCCGTCGTCGTCGTGGTTTGCTTAAGCTCCTTAATATTGCAGGAGCTCGGCGAGAGAAAGGGAAAGAACGCGTTCTTTCGCTTTTCTCTCGCCGCGCTCCTCCCCTATTTTTTCGCTGGCCGTTTTTTTGGAGCTGCGCTCCAACTAACTGAACGTCTGAAGGAGGCTAACCCAATTTTGGCGCTAAATGTAAATTTAAGAGGCGCCACGAATTCCATTTCTAAAATATAACATAATTTCTTGTGCTCAAAACGCAGTAAAAGTTTAAAAGTAGACTACATTTTCTGGGCTCAACCGAGCTTCATGAGCCACAATAAAAATCTGAATGTTAAGGAAAGTTATATCATTTTGATTATTGTGACTGATGAAACTCGGTTGACCCAAACCCAGTATAAGTTTCTCTTTTAAACGTTTATCGCGCTTTGTGCACCGGACATTATTTTATGCTTTAATTATGATTCCAAAGCGGTAACACAATATTTTTGATTAAATGTTCCATATTTGTTTTATTTCTTACGACCTGTTTTGTTTTGCATTCCAATCATTTTCCGTGAGCAGTCAATGCGGTCTCCAGTTAGAAAAGAGTGACCAGACCAATGCTTTGCATGCACGTAATGCCATGCCAGGACAGGACGGTACAGTGCAATGTAGGCTAATACAAATTTCATGGTAACTGGCCTCATAAACAGAAACAAAAAGGTCAAACAGGGTTAACGTCCTCTGTTAGGATCAAACTGATCTACAATAGGTAGTAGTTTGAAAACAATTAAATGTAATGATCTGATCATACACGTTGACAGAAATAAAGCAAAATGTATTTCTGTCATTATTTACAACGTGATTCGGTTCTTTTTTGCTGTACGTGCTAATTCTCTTGATGAAGAGTTCAATCACATTTTAACTTGCACATTTTCGCTCTAAAATAACATATCAAGAAACTGGTGCATGGCCCCTCCCATGTTAGTTGTTGTTGTTGTTGTTTTTTCCAGCCGGCTCAGATTTCTGCGCGAATAGAGACAGTGGCATGTACCCAGACCCCGACGACTGCGCAGGATTCATCATCTGTAACATCGGTAAAGCACACCGCCAGAAGTGCGCTCCACCCCAGCTTCTCCGAGCAGATACAATGAACTGTGATCTGCCAGAGAGGGTAGACTGTGGTACCAGACCACGACGCTATAAGGATCTGGCACAAGGGCTTTCCTTGACTGACACGCCACAAGGTCATTATAGCTCCTACATGAAGCCGGCTCCAGGTGCCAACCGAGGTATGATGTTTCACTTATTTAAAGCTACCTCATAGAGACTCAATGGTAAAACGTTTGAGTTTGCATCGGAGACCTAAAGGTAATGGATTTTAATTCCATTTACTCAAATTGGAGGCAACTGGTAAGTCAAATTACAGCTGAGGAAATTTAAACTGATTTTTCTTCTTGATTGTTTTTAATTGCTTGTAGAAGAGATTGTCTCTTAGTAGAAGTATCTTAAGCCTCAAAGATCCGTTCTTCATGAGATTCATTGGAAAAATCTAGGTTTTGTTTTTTGCTTTTGTTTTCGTTTTTGCTTTTTCGTACGACTTCGGCATTCGCTTACCGACCGGCAACGCGTGTCCATAGAAGAACGGCTATGATTTTTTTTTTTTGCTTTTGTTTTCGTTTTTGCTTTGTTGTACGACTTCGGCATTCGCTTACCGACCGGCAACGCGTGTCCATAGAAGAACGGCTATGATTTTGTTTTTTGCTTTTGTTTTCGTTTTTGCTTTGTTGTACGACTTCGGCATTCGCTTACCGACCGGCAACGCGTGTCCATAGAAGAACGGCAAAAAGAATCTTAAACGGTGAAGACTGGGTAGAGACTGACACTGAGCATGGATAGGTTACTTGATGTGCCAAGATTGTGAGCCGCACTATCATTTGCATAGTTTCATATTTATGTTGTCCATCTACGTTTACGAAATTACAGTCACATAAGAAAGCATTAACGGAATTCATGATATATGTCGTGTGTGGATGAAAGGCGGGGTAAACGCGTCTACAGACCGTAAATATACACGTGTCTGAAGGTTTACAAGACTACGAGATCTCGCTACGTTTTACACTTTCGACGCGTAATCGCTGACTATAACTATGGACCTGTTTACATGGAGAAACGTTGTTTGACCTATTCATGTATTCTCCTTTTATTGTTTTCAGATACTAAAGCAGCTCAAAAGCCACAGAGCAGTTCTTCCATCAAGCAGATCTCACCATACGAGATAACAATGCGCTTAGAAAAGGCAAATGGGCATGCAGTACTGTATAAACCTAGAGAAAGAAGCAAGCAACAGCATGGTTAACACGCTAGTCTGTCCGTAACAAGGGTGGGGAGGGTATTCAAACATGGAAGGTCATCCTATATAGAAAAATGATTTAGATTAATAGCTGAGAGACTTTGAAGTGATCATGGGGACGTTGACGAAAGCATGAACATGTTTTTAAATTAAAGTATCAATGACAGTGTTGAAACAGCTGGCAATACTTAACGATGTATTCTAGCTTAGGAGAGTTTCGTGAATTTGGTTTCCGGCGCATAACACTTACTTCATTTTGATCTGTAGCTTTTGAAGTAATATATCAAACATGAGAGACAATGTTTCATCGGGATTTCCAAACACCGAGAAGAGAGTTGAAAATACGACGCGGAGCGGAGTATTTTTGACGAAAATGGGATGTCATGTTGGATAGCCGATGAAACACTGTCTCGAGTGTTTGATATATCTTCTCATCGAAACAAAAACTAAGGAGTAAACGGAGAAGTAAAATCGTCAAAATCTATGCTAATTAAGACCGGGTATCCAGACCTCCTTCACGGTTGTGATTTTCTTCGATTTAACTTGATGGATTATTAACGAGTTTCAGAATATAAGATATACATTGCGCTCTCGCATTTTGGAATACAGTTCATGGTCTCCCAACTAGCTCATTTGCCACAACTCATCTGAGGTCATCATTGTGACGGCATAACCAACATATAAGCGTTATCCTTTAGTTACTGGCAATTTCCCAGCAGGAATGTTTCAACTTCTGCTTCCAAACTAATTTCCTTGCAAGAAGTTGCCTGTCGGCAGACCCATCACCCAAATTTGCTCACAGCACGGCAAACTAGGGAGTGGGGATTCCAGGATCATATATAAATCTGAAGTGGATGGGGAGAGGGGAATAGTGGTCGGGGAAAAACTGACAGAATATAAAGAAAAATTTAATCAGTCACAAACTACAACTCACCTTTTGCGATTTTTTTTACTCAAAATAAGCACCCCGGGCCCCTCCCCTAGATCTGCCACTGGTATGCTCCTGTCACGTGACATTGTCAATCCTAATAAAATGCTGGAGTTAGGTTGACACGTAATGTTATTAAATGTGTCGAACACTAACTTTAACGTCTAGTCGAGGACCACCTTATTTAAAAAAAAAAAAAAAAAGATATGAAGTTGGCTCAGAACCACTTCGACAGATTTTTTTTTAAGCCGCTGTCAAAAGATTCATAAAATCGTGCTTATTACAATTCCACGATAAAATGTAGGGGTCACCGAGCTTTTTCTGAGTTATAATCCCTTAAGAGCTGTTTTTGCTGTTGCTATTGTAACCTTTTATAACCACCTCTTGTTCAACAATGACTAGGTATTTGTGTGATACTAATCATTGTAACATCATCTTATAACTGATAGCCCTTGATTCGTCAAAATATAACTGCTTGCAACTACTGGACGTTCCCTCCCTCCCGTTTTTCCTCGGGGGGTGGGTACGGCTACACGTAGGCTAAAACTGTTACCTCCTCACGGTCATTACACCATTATGCTGTTTATTCCGAGTTAAGATGTTCAATGTGACGTTTATATAGGAAAGCAGTTTACAAAAATTCACTTTTCTAGTCAGTCTAATCTATGCTAATGTCCAGTATGTCACTTTCACTTATCAAAATATGGGGCACCCAAGCCGAGCCCTGGGGGTGGGGTGGGTGCGGAGGAAATGCGGTATTTAATGGAAGAAGGGCGCTAAATCGAATCATTGCTGATGCAGTACTTAAACAAAGGACAGGAGCCCATCTCTAGGAGCGTGTAACTACCCCATGTGCCTGTCACGGCGTATCACAGACCGATCTATTTGTGGTTTGAATTTACCGCGAATTCAGACCCCCTGAGGAACCACAGTGACTAATCAAAAGCCTGGACTTCATTTTTAACTGACGTTATCATTTCACCGGAAGATTAAAAACAGAACGAAATAAAAAAAAAAAATGGAAAAAAAAAAAAGGAAAATTTCCTTGCCGATGCGCGCCCATGTAGACCGGAACTGACCTATTACGCGGGAAAAGAAGCCTAAAAATAGACCGGTCTGTAAAAATGCTGTGACAAAGGCTTAGTATTGGACTTGCCACACGTTGAACTTTGCTCAGTCCTTGGTATTTGAGCGACGAAGTCGCGAGTGAAACCAACAAACCAGGGAAGTATAACTGGAAAGGACTTTTAGAAAGTCTAACTTAGTATGGGAGTTGCATCGCCACTTTTAGTGATGGGCTCCTGATGGAGATTATATGTTTGCGAGCGTATCTACTTTAGAAAATATACACCAAAATGTATTTTGAGATGATTATTAATGCCGTATAGTTGTTGATTAACGACCAAAAAATCGCGTAAAAAGTGATCGTGTATGTTTACGCAACTGCGTGACATTATAGCGTGACATGACGTCAAACATTCAAATGACGTCAATATAGCATTGCATATTCAGTTTGTGGTTGAATTCAAGCAACATGGAGGATCACGACGCAGAAGCTCTAAAACTTCAGGAATATTGGAAGCAGGTAATGGAGGAGTACACCTCTGATAGCTCAAAACTTGACGAATACCTGAAACAAAACATGGCAGATTTTCCAGCTGGAGACGGAGAGCTAAAAATGTTCAAGTTCAGGTACGGGATTAACTGGACCACTTTAAAATTCTGAACTATTGGGCAGTCACGGTTCAGTAGATTTTGTTGTTTGTTTCCTTCTCAAAGTAGGAAAATAACTTTACCCTTAGAAGCTGAAACCGTTAAGGTTCTGCCGTTTTCCGTTAACTTAGCAGAGCGGCGAACTTTTAAATTTCGTTTAAAATACTCGATCGTGACGGCGACGTTGATCGTTTCGTGATGAATATGACATGACATAACAATGTGCGCTGCATCATATGTGATGTTAATACTTCTTGCAACAGTATTGAATTGATAATTTTTGACATGAAACTCGTTGCATTGCTAAGTATTCCCTGCCAGAGCCAAACACCCTCTCCAACCAGCGGCCATAATGATTTTTTTTTCAGAAATCGGAGATAATTGATGCAAGCCATCGTGAATAACCGGTCCCTCAGTTGTGTCCTTTGTTTGAGGTTGAGGACTTATGCACGTCCTCGGTCGTTGCGTGACAAAACCTAGGACGTATTTATACATCCTTGGTAGGGAAAGGGTACGGAATTCAATGAAGAATATTTACGATTTACCTCGGTTTTCGTCGGTGCGTTCTAAAAAATTCCACTGGTCACGCGTAGCATGAACGAGAATCTGATTCGCTGATTTAGAAACTACAGTGTAGAAGGTTTATATTTTTGTTGAAGTAGTGACAACCGTTGCTGATTTCTATCTAGTTGTGCAATAATTCTTAGCATTTGAGAACTTATTGGCAAATGATAATTTTCAGCGGTCGAAACTCATACTTGATCTTTTGAAATTGCGAACCTACAGAGTTTCTAATTAGCACTGAGACAAGACTCCCCCAACAGGACCTTGGCATATTTACCGACGTTCTGTGATATTGTTTACGTAGAGAGCAATACCCTGCGAGACAGAGATATTCTCTTCTCTTTCAACTCTGCTCGGTGAGAGACGAGAGGAAACCTAGCTCTGCTCGCAACCGTTCAAAATCCTATCGTGCACGCCCGAACTATATCAGCATGTCGCATGGTCGTGCTGTCTTGTGATACGTTTTTTCACGCCAATTATTAGTTATTTTGGGTTCAACATTGTCGGGATTTTGTTTTTTTAATTTCGTCTTTTAACCTTTTTTAGTTAGAGAAAGTACAAACATTTCGTTAAGTTCTACGAAGTACTGAGTGTCATGGTAAAAGACGAATTAAGGTGGTTCGAACGGAGTAACGATACTGTTCAACTTTAAGAGACTATCAATCCAACAGAAAATCGAACGTTACTGGTGTCATGAAGTTACAAATGACATACGTTTTACCAAGATGCGAGTTACCATGGTAACAGTATGGCCTCATACATACGATGTTGCGATCTACGACTTGACATAGTTGCCTAAGCGACGGTAAAATTTAAATATAAAATTGTGGGAGGGTTTTGAGAAAATTGCAGGTGAAGTTTCAAGGAGTCAAACTACAGCAAAAACTTAGCTGTTTTAAAAAGATGTACGAAGGCGCGGCCCGAGTCAACTATCACATGTAGAAATCGACAGCGAGTAATCTAGTATAATCTACGAGTCGTTCGAAACTTTATCAAAATTCTCTTCACAGACACTTCGATTACGCAAACAAGCGGCCATCTTATAGTGGGTAGCGTAGCCAATGCGGCAGAGAACGGCATTCGTGATAAAATGCTGGTAGATTTTTACCAATACTGAAGAGACGCACGCAGCATGGAAGCTATTTGTTAAATAACGCGCGCTCGAGTTGGTTAAACAGCGTGCTACATCAGGTCTGAAGGTGCTATGATCGAACAGTAGCAGTCAGAGATCGACCAGAAATATTTTCTGGATGGAAACAGCGTGAAACTTGTGAAAATCGTACTCCAATAACATAATGTCTCCGGGGCCACGTTTCTCTCGGGCCAGAGCCCCTACGGCTAAGAGGGACAAGCATTTCTGGGGAGAGAATGGAAAAGATCGAGGCGACTCTACAGGCAGGGTGGCTTACTTGAGCTATTATGATAAAATTAATTTTTTCGAGTCACCTACACTGTGCTACACAACGCTGTGTTCTTCATGATGTTGGGACTGGGTTGGGGCTGGCGGAGGGACCGTTGCTTGATGTCCCCAAACGACGTCCCATATTCCTATCACACAATAACTTTAGGAGATACTTACTTATATTTTCATTCTTGAATAACAAAGGGCTGGAACCTCAAATCCGACCTTTTTACTTCGAAAAAATGGCAAAGAGTTCGTGCTACGGCACAAGTCTCCAGTGCAGGTCTACATTGGTTATCACAAGGTACAGCGTATTTTTCTTGAATGATTGAGGGGTTCTTTTATATCGCCTGGATGTTTTATATCACTTTACTGTCCATTTTAACGTCCTTAAAATGGTTATCAGCCATCTATTTGATTTAGCCATGATTCAGGTCTTTGTCGGTCACTAGAGCTGAATTTTCAAAGTTATAAGAGACAAGTTTGCGATGTCGAAGACTCTTGAGCAAGTCTGGGCTCGATTCCCGCCGCTCTCTTGAGTCCGTTTTTTTCTCTCGATCAGCGGCTGGTATCGTGCCAAGCGTAAGTCGTCACATTCTTTCTTGAGATGGTCGTTTTGTAGTCAGTTCTAAACATTTCTCGGTTTCACCTAGCACATGATACAATGGACTGTTAGCACTAAGTATGTTCTATATCACATTATTTGGCTTATGGTCAGTATGGAAGGCTGGAAATTCTCGGCAAACCGCGACTGCGCTTGGTTGAAGTTGCTTATTGTCAATTCCTAAGGGATGAAAATGAAGAGTGGGAACATGAGTTCCTAATTGCAGAACCTAATTTCTTATCAACGGTGTTAATTCAAAGGTCGACGTTGAGTACAAAATCATGTCTGCCCTGGGGGAAACTTCTTTTCCAGTGCCTAAAACGTATCTCTTCTGTGAGGACAAGACAATCATGGGCCAAGAATTTTACGTCATGGAGTATATCAAGGTATAACGTTGAAAGACTTATTGACATATAAATTTTGGTCCCTAGAAAGGTTTCTACTCGACTCATTAGAGTAATTCTTAGCTGTTTCATCCCGGGCTTGCACCATCTTTTTTGGCCCAAGGCACATTCGTTTACGGTTTATTAATTCAAAGATCTGAGTTAATATTTTGCAAAATTTTTCCGCAGAATAATGGTCATTTTTCTTCGTGAGCACGATAGAAAAAAATGGAGGCTGACCAAGCTATTCCACAAGTTGTCCATCAAAGTGTCAATCAACCAGATGCTCGTTGGATCCCTGCATGCAAAGATTTTTAATTTACTGTCATTCTCGTCCTGGCCTTTCGCCGGCCTCGTGGCCCAAATGAAACAAGGACTCTGAGCACTGCTACCTTTTTTTTTTCGTTTTTACAGTCAAACCAATTGAAGCGTACCACTCGATAGTGAATTAATGAATTGAATATTGAACCCACTAGTTTGTTTCAAGAATGCAAAAATGATTTGATTTTTTTTTATATTGACCCGTTAGCCATATTCCTCGCACGACTAGCGGGTTCAAATAATCAATTCATTATTGCGTTCTTGAAACAACTAGCAGGTTCAAAGTTCAAATAGTCAATTCATTGATGTAATCTTGAGAGGTACGCTTCACTTGAATGGAGAGGTAATTATTAATATACCTAGACTACGACTAGTCCCTATTTCGCTTTGCCCCTGGTCGTGCTTGGCACGAAAGAAAACCGGGAGAAAAAAATGGCCGCGCGAAATCCATGGGGCGAGGAGCGCGCGAAAGGAGGGACTACCGCCTAAGCCAGGGAGTTTGAATTATGCGTTGCTCTCACAACGCAAAAATATGATTGGCTTATGTTAGGAGCGTTGACAACGTGTTGTCAACATTCGAGATACGTGTGACGTCTTGCAGGAATGTTTTGGAACCGGAGCAAAACGAAGCGATACCACAGCAAATCGAAGCGTTGGAATCGCGCTTCGCAATCCGTGATGTTCTTGCGAATCTGCCAACAGGCTTTGCAAAGATTTAAATTTATCCAGTGTTTTGTTTGGGAAAGCTTTCCACCTCCAACCCGACTGCGAGTGTGTTAGTGATTTCGCCGCTCAACAGCATCGTCCAAGTCAGCGAATATAAATTCACTGAGCTTGGCCTTTCTGCCGTCCATTTGGAAGATTGTACCGGACTTTCACTTGAAACCGCACATTCACCTGAAACTTTCAGCTGTTATGGGCAAACATTTCACCGCAGTTGGATGATCTCCTTTGTCAAACACATAATGTAAATTCTCGGTTGAAACTCTGCATTTGAAATTTTCGCAATAATGACTTTTAGATTTACACCTGCAGACGCAGCGAAAATCGTTACAAGATACCCCATTCGTCGTCTCCTTTTTAAAACTTCTTTGGCAGTTTCGCAGAACGTACACAGAACAAAGATATACTTCTCACGGCATATGTTTTTGCCTGGCTACTTGAAGAGTAGAGTAGAGCAATTTTATTCAGGATATCTCCCGGGATTATTGATAATAAGAGGACGTCAAGATGAGAAATCCTACATTGCAAAATCACTCGGCCGTGAAAGGGCAAACTCTTGGGCTTAGGCGGTAGTCCCTCCTTTCGCGCGCTCCTCGCCTCCAGGATTTCGCGCGGCCATTTTCTTCTCGCGGTTTTCTTTGGTGCCACGCACGCCGGGCTAAGCGAAAGAGGAACTACTCGTAGTCTATAATATACCAGGCCCCTTGCACAAGCCGGTCGCTTAGTGTAAAATTAGCTGTGCTGCTCTGCTGGGCCGCAGATTGCGCACCGGGAGATCCAGAAGAAAGCTCCTCGCACCAGTCAAGTTTGACTTTTTTTGTTTCGGATGTCCCAGTACCATGTGGCTGGATCTTGCAAAGGATCTACTGGGCTTACTTTCTCGAACTTCTCCTTTCATGAGTGGTCAGGTTCCTTATGAGATCCCTCCCCAGTTTCTGACCGGTTCGAGCGAAGACTCTATAATCAGAAAGAGCATCTCGTTACTACATGCGCTTTCCACTTTACTCTGTTTGCAGGGTCGTCAGTTCCCGGATGCAAATTTACCCGGTTTACCTCCAGAAGAGAGAAAGGCAATCTTCGAGGCTGCAATGAAAACGCTGGCACAACTACAATCTATCGACACGGATAAGCTAAACTTAGATTGCATCGGTGACAAAGAGAATTTCTTTCAACAAAGGGTAGGTACAATAATAATACATATAACAGAAGCCTCGAATCCAAAACACTCATCGCAACGTGTTTTCAAGTGGTTAATTTTCATTACGTTGTCAGTGATTAAGAAACTGAGAACGGTTTTTTCCACAGCCCATTAGCTTGTATCTGTGCCATTCACATTAAGAAATATATCAGGGTTACTTGACCGTTGAGTTAAATTTGACATTTATCATTCATAATCCCACTATGCTTCTCCGTTCTCCGATACAGGTCTGCCTCGCAGATAGATTAATCCTCACATTCTATATGCCACACTTGTTTGGAAAACACTTTGCAGGCGAGCTTGACGAATCTGTTTCCTTCGAGACATGCATTCGGCCCGACTAGGTAGTCACGTAGAAGCTCGTTTCCTTTCCAGCGTTATACGAATTGGCTACTCAGAAACTTCTTTTGATCTTTCAGTTGGATACGTTGTATGAAGGTTACAAACGAACTGAAATGAAGGCAATTCCTAAAGTTCATCAATTAATGGAATGGATGAGAGAAAACATACCAAAGGACGACAAGAAACCCGGTAGGAAATAATAAATTCAGCCCAGCTATAGTTACCTATTTTTTTGTTAGAGGATCGCTAATCAAGATGAACTTTTAAAATTTGATATTGGTAGACGAGAATTTTTCAACTAGTAACGTTTACAAGAAACTTGCTGAAATTACAATCTGCAATCTTAATTTTTTGTGTGTTTGTTTGTTTTACGTTCAGTTATTCACCACACTGATTTCAGGATTCCGAATATGCTGTTTCATCCAGAACAGGTAAAGAGTGTGGAAGTTCTTTATTTAGTTAGGTTTATTTACTAGATATATAGGGTAAAGTCTGCATACGAGCCAAGTGGCTCATCAGGCCGGAGCTTATCCGGGTTTCGGTATCAAGAAGCAACACGGAGTATTTCTACTCCCCCTGGATGGGATGCTGGTCCATCTCAGGGTTACCCCAGTATTAAATTCGCCGGTACCCATTTATATACCTGGGTGGAGAGAGGCACTGTGAGAGTAAAGTGTCTTACCCAAGAACACGACACAGTGTCCCCGATCAGGGCTCGAACCCGGACCGCTTGCTCCGGGGTCGAGCGCACTCAGTAACGATGAGGCCACCGCGCCTCCACACACTAGATATGTAAAATAATTAATTAACTCCATTTGCAGCTGCCTAGTCGGGAACTGAATTCCTGATATGAACCCTTATAATCCTAATCGGATAATAGTCTGCATAATAGAGCAAGCTGATTGACAGCGAGTTGTCTTTGTTCAACTCAGTGGTCTTATTTTTTGTTATGAAAGAGCTAGAGCCAGAAGCCCTCGAATTGAAAGACCCCGAATTGAAGATGAACCTTTTTTTGTGTAAAAAGAAAAAGATAAGAGAAAACAAGGGGTGTTCGTCTGGCCCTTGAACCTTAAATCTTATCGTAGCTTAATACGTTAAATCTTACTTTATCACTTTGGGAGGAGGGGTCATCTCTAAAAATTAGAATGACGACGGACGCAGGGTTAAAATGTCTGATAAAATGGGGGGAGGGGGGTAGCATTATCTTTTACTGCCAAACCTTGATTCAGGAGTTTCGATTCCATCATATATTGATGCAATCAGGATGAAATTGTAAGTAGATAAGCTCTGTACCATCGAGAATCACAATTGTTTCTATGAGAGTCACAGTTAAGAAACTTAACCTCTTTCCAAATAGGAAAACAACATCCAGCTTATCGCTTTTTTAGCGTAATCAGGTGTCAGAAGTTTACTGGTAACTGATAAATTCGCCATGATTTTTTTTACCTCGCTGACCGCAATTAACGAAAACAAATTCGTCTGTTTCAGTCTCAGGTCTTGGCCGTGATAGACTGGGAAGCAGCATCTTGGGGACATCCATTTGAGGACCTTGCGTACTTCTGCCTAGCTTACCATTACCCAGCGGAATTAGACATTATGCCTGGGTTTAAAGTCGGTAGGCGAATGTCTTTACTTTGCCTACTATCTTGTAAACAGGATGACGACTTTCTTCTTAGGATCTTAGCTAAGATAAAAGACAGACAGGATGTTTTCTAAGCTGTTGATAGCTTTTTAGCTTTTGTTTTCTGTGGTTATTAAAGTCACGTGGTAATTTTTAAGGGCGTGAGGGGGCGGGGAGGCGAATAGGGGGTCTAAGCTTTCTGCCTCTGGCATCTCCCTCACCCTCAAATTTGGAAAACGTGAAGGATTCCTTCTCGTGTAAAAGTGGCATTTGTCTGTCGGAATCGTTGATTACCTTGAGAATAAGGCCTGCATGGGGAATCAAACGGCTTGCCACTCGTCATCTCTTAGTTTGAGTCGATGACGCATTAGCTCTCTTAAGATAACAAATTAGTCTATCAAGGAGCTTATGATGAAGCAGTATTACCTGACCAGCACCTCATTTATCTCATTCTTGTGCATCGAGAGGGTATGCAGGGGTGGGGGAACTTTGGTTGATGCAGATTATCCTCAGGGAAAGAGGAACAGGTACAAAGGGATACGCTTACCATCATCTATGCAGAGGGGTCCTTTCCCCAGTAATCTCTAGCTCTTTTCGCTTCTGCCAAGGAAAGGTCTGCCATTGTTTAGAAGTGAAGTTTGTTTTTATTTTAGCGTATTACTCAGAAGGGATCCCTAGCGAGGAGGCCATGCTGTCTTTATACTGTGAGTTGACTGGATACACCCTTCCTCTCCCAAACTGGACATACTTTTTGGCATTGATATTTTTCCGCGTGGTCGTGAATATTCAGGTGAGCTGTTGAGTCACAAACATTCCCAGGCATCCCCTGGGTTTCTATCTAGATGCTAGACAACTTTTGCACCTTTGGGGACGGAACAGAAAGCAGAGTCCTCATAGCGGCCAAACCAAACCAAAGCCAACAAAAGCCGAGCGAGAGCAATATTTCAGACCCAATAAGCCACAACCAGTCTGGGCATGCATGTGTACTATCTGAACCGTGAAAACGAAATGAACCACCGAAAGGCACATGGCGACCGACGCGAGCGAAAACATCGAAAAGGTCAAAACTGAACCAGTGAACCGAGATAAGCGCAACCTCTAATTATTATTGACACCTACTGCTGTACGCAAGCTAAGCTGAGCAATATCCAGGCTAACCTGAGCGCTTTTCAGACCACCGGAGTGAACGTCTGCAGGTCCAGCACTCCGGTTACCCTGAATAACGCTCAGTAAGGTTAGCTCTCAATAGTGATTACGGCTGTCGCTTATTTCGGTGATTTGGTGTCGCCCGACTCGTTTTGCTCATTTCAGTCGTTTTGGCGGTTTTGTTTTGGTCCTTTCAGACCGGAGGTTTCCCTCGTTTGTCTTGATGGTGGTTTTGTTTCGTTGTCTCGGGTTGTTGTACATGCCGTCTCTCTTATGTGTCAAGTTTGTCTAGGAGTAGCCCGGCGAAGAACGGCGGGTAGAAGAAGGGCGGGCTAGCGCTCCGAGGAATTAATTATGTAACGTTTAAGTCGTTTTGTGTTGGGATCAACCGTTTCAACCGCAACCAGTTTGAGTTGGTACGGTTGACGTTTCTCAATAGGACACTTTTCCAACCGTTTTCGGTTGAAACACGGTAACTCCTCGGAGTAGTCCTCGTACGCGTGCCAGCCGCGACAATCACGCGAAACAATCACGCAAATGCTTTTTCAACCGTTTCAACCTGGTCGAGGCCGGTTAAAACAGTTGATCAACCAAACCAACTGAAAACGGATTTTCACCAATAGAACTCGAATTCGAAAAAAACCCAACCAACCAGACACGGTTCATCCCAATAAAACACGACTTTAATTATACGACCACCTAAACCACAAGACCACAATTTTAAAAATACTAAAAAGTTTCATTTCCTTTATTTCAGACAGTATTTGCACAGTTGTCTACTGGTGGTGTTGACTTACCTTTTTCGTTTAAAGGCGTGGATGACTTGTTGGAGCCTCTTGTACATCACGCCTGTAAAGTTGTTGGACTCAAGTAACTTGGTCAACTGCGTTTGTGCCTCGCTCAAAAAAATTTATGTGTACCGCTTAGAAACGTTACATCAATAAAACTAATAGCGTCGACAGATCGCTTTGTTTTTGTTGTTACGACTTTGACTTAATAGTATACGCTTCCAAGTTAAATGGCTGCTCACAATCATAACGAGATATTCAATTCAAAGATTCCTCAATAGTTTTAAAGGAGAATAAATGCAACAGAACATTCATCTTAGCCTTGGCCTTCCTCATCATCCTCCAAGAAACTCATTCTCTTTGTCTTTCAAGATGACGGATATGACGAGGAAAGACCGGCCTTTCCTCGCTATGGCCGCCATCCTGGAAAGATCGGGGGAACGCGGTTGCGTCCTCTACCTCACCTTTTTTCCTACTTCTCTTACAGCTACTTTTCTTCTTCGTAGCATCGTCCTACTTCTCTTTCCGTTCCACCCATAATTTCTTTTCTGGGGGCTCCCGATCAAATTTCTAAGAAGAACCTTCCCTGCTTGAATCGACTAGGAATGGCGGGGGGGGGTGACCCGAAAACACTGACCCCGGTCCGCGGACCCCCATTACGGACCGGGTCCGTGGACTACCTATGGACCGGTCCACGGACTACCCCTTGGGACCCCTTCTTCGGACCACCCCCCAATATAGAATAAAAATAATAAATAAAGATTTCATTTACGGGTTGTCTAATAGATTACTCGTGACGGCGAAATTTCGAACGTTACCTTGTGCAAATGTAACAGACCTGGATTCAGGCTCGAACGTAGTTTATATCATTACACTTTGCCATTTCCTTTGCTGTGGTCATAAAGTATATGAAAGACGCGTACTGGAAAGCCTCCGGGAAGCCTCGAAATTTTTGCTCTTTCCCCTCTGCCATTTTGTTCAGCCCATTCTCCCGTGGGTTCGTGAACTCGTTTCAGGCTTCACAATTTGCTCAGCGGAATAACAGATACAAACAAGAGTAAGCGGCCTACAAATATATCTTCCATAGCCAGATAGGGCCACGAATGGAAGGTAAGAACTTTCCTTCTCCTAGCATCTCCTAACGCTGAAAACAGCTTTTAGGCATTTTCTTTTGGGCGGGAGAGGCGGGGTGGGGTGCATGTTAAAAACCCAAGTCTGTTACATTTGCACAGTGTAACACTCGAAAAATCACGGACACGAGTCTGTAACTATTAGACAACCTATAAGTAAAATCTTTATTTATTATTTTTACATTATTTTAGGGTGGTCCGTAGAGGGGGTCCGCGGACCGGGGGTCAGTGTTTTCGAGTTACTCCAGTATAGGTCAGTATATGTAGCTATACTCAAGACTCGTCTATTTATTTATTAAATTTCGTCGAGTTCTTATTTCTTTTGGGGCGCAGGTCTTTTTAAATGACAATCACGGCTTATTGAAACGACAAGAATTAGAGAGTTTGTGTAAGAGCGTGACGTTAGGACGTGACATGACGTCAAACTGCCAAATGACGTCAATTTAAAAAGGAGGAATTTGCAAATTCTGTCGGACATGGAGGAGCAAAGCAGTGAAGCCTTAAAACTCCAGGAATACTGGAAGCAGAGCTTGGTAGAGTACACCTCTGATAGCTCGAAACTTCACGAATATCTGAAGCAAAACTTGGTAGATTTTCCAACAGGAGACGAGGAACTGAAAATGTTTAAATTCAGGTATGAAATGAAGTGAACCGGGTCTGGTCGGGTCACTTGATTTGACCGATTGTTTCGCTTGGATGGTTATATTGACCACACAGCATAGCGAAGTTGGGAGATATTTAACTCATTTTCGTTTTGGTAGGTTGTGAAGAGGCAAAATTGGCAAGTGACAAGTGCTCGACCATGTAGCATACATGTAGAACGGTCGTTTCGTGTAGGCGAAGCTAAAGTAGATAATCATACTTGTATAACATCTCTTAGAGCGAACTATTTGAAAAAAGCTCATTGTATTTTAACTACATTTAGAAATGACCCCAATTTGCCTTCTTTTTTAGCGTGAAAGAGTTGATGCAGTGGGTCAAATTAGATGTGTCCGTGACCGAGAATCAATAGTCCTCTTTTTTCATCACCAGATATTGCTTGGTATTTACATCAGTCACAGTTGGCGTGACGTTCAGTGACATGTGCTTAGAATAGACTTTTTAAAGGCCAATACCAATTTGTCTTGCTTAATACGACTGTTAAGCACATTTGGCTACCAATTACTGACAATTCAGTATAATAAGCAGTTTTTCTGGGATGTTGGTATGGGCATAATCCTCCTCAGCCACTCCGCGGCAGAATTAAAAAAAAAAATCACAAGAATGTCTTGGATCTCTCCGTAGTGTCTCATGTGTCTTAGTTTTCCGAATCATAAGCACTGATAGTGCGTTTGGGAAAACGTTTAAGAAAAAGAAAACATTTTCGATGTCTCACCCAAACGTTTACGCGTGTTTGTAACTCGATAGACTAGTTTCATTAGTTTTTTGTTTCTATTTTCTTTTTGCTAGTTTTGTGTTGCTATCGAGTAGTATAAGATGTACTAGCGTTCTATCACGAATGCCGTTCTCTGATTGGCTACGTTACTCACTATCTATTCTGTGATAGATAGTGAGTAGCGTAGCGGTGTGCGCCTGTTAACAAAATGACGGCCGCTTCTTGGAGTTTTCGAAGTGTCTGTGAAGAGGACTTAGATATAATTTTGAACGGCTAGTAGATTTGTATTGAAACAATTAGATTATTCGCCCTCGATTTCTATGCGTGATAGTTGACTCGGGCTGCGCCCTTGTCAACTATCACGCGATAGAAATCTCGAGCTTATAATCTAATTGTTTAATAGAAGTATAGGTTTAAGCGTGCGTTTTCTTACCAATTCTTTACATTTTATTAATCTTCACAGAGCTGGAACCTCAAATCCAACCTTTCTGCTTCGGAAAAATGGAAAAGAATTTGTGTTACGGCACAAATTCTCCAGTGGAGGTGCATGTGGGTTATCATAAGGTACTGCCTACTGACCTTGAATGCATTAATTTCATTGTAAAACAAAGAGGTTCTCTGGCTATATCACGCTTTCGCTTTCGCCTGCCAGTTAACAGCTTTGGATGGCTGAAACAAGCTAGCTGTAAAAACATGAAAATAAACACAGAATACGCGAATACTAGAGTATAAGTCTCAGAGAAATCAACTGTTTTGAGATGTAAGTTTTTAAAAAAAAAATCAAAAATTGACCCTTTAATTATTAAATTGATTGGGAATTGAAGCATTTGATGAATTTTGTTTAAATCTGGCCCTCAGGTGGAATCAGTCAATATTCAATGCAATCACTGAGTTTCAAATTTCATCAATGATATTATTTTGGTAGGTTGATGTGGAGTACAAGATCATGTCCGCCCTCGGAAAGACTTCCTTCCCAGTACCTAAAATGTATCTCTTCTGTGAGGGCAAGACAATCATGGGCCAAGAATTTTATCTTATGGAGTATATCAAGGTATAAGGTTCCTTAGAAAGTTTTCCTTGTCACCCCTCGTTTTCCATGCACACGGCTGACGCCTCTGAGATTTGAATTAGCCAATCAGCATTCAGAAGGCGGAAAACAGTGTACTATCCTGACGTCACATGTATGTTAACGAAAAAGGTTTTGAACTCGTGCCAATTTTCCCACTAGAGAACGAATCAAAATTTACAAAAAGGGATTTAAAATGAGAAAAACCACAAGAGACGGTCTTAAGCAAAAAGAAAACAAAATATTGAAACATCTCGCGACAACTCACTCGCCAAGTTAAGCCAGATAGGATAATAACTTTTCCTTGTTAAATTAAAACAGGAATTCTTAACTTCACCATTAGAAGAGGTCAAAGCAACTTCAGCAATGTCTTTGTTGTTTTTGTTAGCTACGGAGAAAACGACGTTCACCGTGTCGTTTCACCAGGACGTACAGGTCTGACTGCTGCTCTTACTACAGGTGCAGTTAGCGTATTCAAGGCAGCTGCTGGCCTTGTAATCCGTTCTGGAGTCCACCACCCTGTCATTAGATAGATTTGTTTCCAGTAGTTACCATTGAGTAAATTATTTTGAAGATTAATGTGGGACCACCTTCGTCTCATTTGATTAAAAGGGTTAATCTCGATCTCCACTTTCTGACCAGTAAGAAGAAAGAACCGTTGTAAGGTTGTGTAATAGTAGCTCATTAGAGCGAATCGAAGCGAAATTTGGCACAAAGACCAGTTTTTCTTTGATCTGTCTGATGGACGACATCCAGGAGCTATCTTTCCACATTACTCTGTTTGCAGGGTCGTCAGTTCCCTGATGCAAATTTACCTGATGTTCCTCCGGACCAGAGAAAGGCAATCTTTGAAGCTGCAATTAGAACACTGGCGCAACTTCAATCGGTTGACACAGATAAGCTTGACCTAGATGGCATCGGTGACAAAGATAACTTCTTTCATCAGAGGGTAGGTATACAACACGGGATTAAATGCGGTAACTTCGTAATCCACAAAATGTAAGTTCAGCTTGTTAAGTGGACAGGGACTCGGTAGATTTATCTTGTTTTAAAAAGTATGGCAGGGAGCGTGCTATAAGCTAAAGCTTCCTTTTACTTTATCATCTTTCAGTAGAATGAGACAAAAAAGCCAAAAGTAATGAAAACAAAGAAACAAAGGAGAAAAAAAAAAGACTAAACTAGGATTCCAAATTTCACAAAAATTAGAATTAAATTTGAATTCCTGATCACATTTGATGAGCAGTAAACCTCTTCCATCCTTGTAATCCTGTTTTTATTGCTTTAAATGCTGTTTTGTTTTGCTCGTTAGAAGCCAGGTCTAATTAAATAAGGCAATGAACTACTCCTTGTTTATATAACAGTTGTTATGAAGTTGTTTGAGTGAAGAACGCCAAAGTTGAACCAATTTACCTATGAACTTGATTGTTGAATAGCAACCATATACTTGAACTACACAGTAGAGGAGGGGCACATAACGACCAAAGCTGTCAATTGTCCAGGAAAGTTGGGTTGGTGGTTGTGATTCAAGGGCCGCATATAGCCCTTCAGTGGGGGAGGGGGGACGAGAGCATAGAAGAAATTCCGGGAATCAAGCGAAATGTAACTGGACAGCAAGTAAAACCTATGGGATATAGCCAATTCTGGGGTGGGGATAAGTTGATCACGTGCAGTGGCCATAGGAAAAAATCGAATGTGAAATACTGAGATCCGTTCAGTGTCCCTCCTGCAAAAGCTGTTGTTTTCTTTTGGAAAGCAATCAAAGCGTTGTAATGTATACAATATTTTTGAAAGGTTCCATGAACCCGGCCTATCCAAGCTGGGTTGGATACTTGTAGCATTATAGATTACTATTAATTCATTAGGTGGTTGAAAATATTACTTGGTGTCATTTGTTTTGCTTCGTGCGGAAAAGTGAATTATGTTATAGTTTGGCTATATTTTTATTTTTCTTCCTTTAGCTGGATATGTTGTATGAAGGTTACAAACAATCAGAAATAAAGGAAATTCCGAAAGCACATCAATTAATGAAATGGCTGACAGAAAACATTCCTAAGGACGACAAGAAACCTGGTACGGAGTGATACACGTATATTGTAATTTAGCAAATGTAATCAAAGAGCAACTCAAAAACATTGTTTTTTGTTTGCCACTGTGCACTATAAAGCAGGTCTTAAGGTTTCATTTTTACGCAAATTTGTCTATAAAACTGAGTTGGCGTTCTTTGAAAATGCAAAAACATTGCCATGGCAAATTACCGAAAATGCGATTATTTGCGTCCCGGCAAAGCTCTGTTCAGATTTGATCGATAAAATCTTCTGCTAGAGAACTTTGCCTTTGACTGCATAAAAACTTTAGGACATTAACCTTCCTTAGTTGGTAGCGGAATTCGAACTTTCCCATTTCTTTTACTGTACCTTTGCCTTGTTTGCTACAAACCAAGACAGCGCCAGAAACTGTAGAGTGGTTTATTGCTGAAATGGAAAGCTCTCATGCCGTCTTTGTTTGCAGTTATTCACCACACCGAATTCAGGATTTCAAATATGCTGTTTCACTCAGAACAGGTAAAGAAGTAATTTCTAATGATATCTTCTTTTGCTGATAGTTTGGCTTAGCTCTGAAAACAATTGGTCTAAGTCATATTTCCTTCATGTAAGCAAAAGTCGAATAATGGTGTGGAATAATCACTTCTCTTGATCCAGCGAAGGCCCTCAGTTGTGCTATCTTTAAAATAGGGAATGGGGAATTGAGGAATGGGGAATCGAGGAATGGGAAATGGGGAATGGGCTGGGGAATCTTTTTAAGCGGGAATCTTTAAAACGGGGAATCTTGAAAGCGGGAATCTCTAAAATGGGGAATCTTTAAAAGCGGGAATCTTTAAAATGGGGAATCTTTAAAAGTGGGAATCTTTAAATCTTTAAAAGCGGGAATCTTTAAAACGGGGAATCTTTAAAAGCGGGAATCTTTAAATCTTTAAAGGCGGGAATCTTTAAAATGAGGAAAATCTTTAAAATTGGGAATCTTTAAAACGGGGAATCTTTAAAAGCGGGAATCTTTAAAAAGGGGAGTCTTTAAAATGGGGAATCTTTGAAACGGGGAATCTTTGAAACGGGGAATCTTTAAAAGCGGGAATCACTGAAAAGTGAGCGAGAATCTTTCAGCTTCGCACCGAAAGCTATTTATTCTGTAACATGTATCAACTCAGCAAGCACAAACACAGTTGTGGAACTTATTCTCACTCTCTGAGATCCGCTATACCGACCATCTTAACACCGGACTGAGACGTTTTTTAAATTGGGTTTCGCAGCGATAGATATTTGTCCTAGTCTTATCATGTGCTAATGGAAGGACTTACGACTTTACGACAACTATATGGCAAGGAAAACATATGGGTTCTTGGTTTTGTAGACTACGCTTGAATTTCTAAGGTTTTGCGTGACGCGGCATTTACATGATGGGCAGGAGAGCTGTCGTGTTGGTTAAAAAAGTAACTTATTTAGGGGAATTTGGCTCTCTGAACAGTTCATTTATTAGAAAAAGTATTGATGTGAAGTATATATGAAATAATTCATATTTGAACTGCGGTAGTAGATGAAAGTGAAGAATGATCATCGCAGTAAATTTTCCAATTTATGCAATTGGAAAGAAGAAGCCTGAAAAAAATCAGGGCTTCAACGGGATTCGAACCCGTGACCTCCGCGATACCGGTGCGATGCTCTACCAACTGAGTTATGAAGCCACACATTGGGAGCGAGGTCAATTAATTGAGTTCATATCTTCCCGTGAGGAGTGAAATGATGTGAAGTATATATGAAATAATTCATATCTGAACTGCGGTAGTAGATGAAAGTGAAGAATGATCATCGCAGTAAATTTTCCAATTCACACTTTTGTGGCAAAACTCAGTGACAGATGTTTCTGTGTTTTTTTTTCCGGACGCCATGCTGGTGCACCAGCATGGCGTCTCCATAAAAAATTTATCCGCTTATCTTGCATTAGAAAAATTGCTGTGACCTTACTCTTGGCGAGAGTCTTTGCATATTTCCCTTCTTTCTTTTCAAGATTCTGGAATTTATCTATTGAACTGTTTTGAGTTTTATTTTGATCTATTTTGAATGGCGTGACACTGAAAACCAGCAATTGCAAGGAAATTGTCGGTCACCATACAAACAACTGAATGATTGACAGCTTGACCAGTTTCCATGTTTTATAGAGATCCAAGAAACCCTTTTTGGCTGTGGTCTCTGGGACTTGAAGCTCGTCGCTTGGCATGTCTCTTCTGTTGATTCTTGCTACGTTCGTCAAGATTTCTCGGGTTTCTTCTTTGTGTCCGTTCACGAGTAACCATCCACAGAGTCTGGAATAAACCTTCCAACAATATTCAGGTTAGTCTTCCGCGGGCTGTCAATAAATGAACTTCGTTCCCAGGCTGCCTTTTCTCTGCCTTTTCTCTGCCTTACAAAGGAAGGCAGAGGGAAGAGAGCCTGGGAACGAGGCTATCAATAAATGAGTAAAGAACGAACGAGCACTTTAGAAGTGACTTGTTTTTGTTCACTGGTTACCTCGACCGCATGGTGAAATAAAAACGTATCAATCAGAGTCTCAGTCGATCATCGTCATCAGAATGGAATTTTCTGGTCCAGTCTCGTACGGGGAAGAATTAAACCCGGAACGAGAAGTCTCTTTTAACCTTTTAAGCCCCAATAGTAATCAGTATAAAATTTCTCCGTGCAATAACAAAAGTTCATCGTTGGAAACGTTTATGAGAATTCAGGATATAATCACCCAGAATAAATTTCTTGACATTTTAGCAACTTCTTTCCACTGCCGCTGCAATAAACATATACGGACTCCAAAGGTTAATATAATTTGTATTTTGATGTTGGCGGGGATTAAAGGGATAACTATTGGTTTACTGGTAATAAAGTGGTTTAAGCGCTCAAGGAGGATTTCATTAACTTACATCCAAAATGCCAGAGTAAAAATCCACGGAGCTGATGATAAGATCATAAGTGTGCGCCAGTTACGAACAAAATGGGTTGAAGTCCCAGAATCATCAGGGTTGCCGTGAAGTAAAACAAAACCACAGTCCCTTCCAAGGCTCGCTTCTCAGACCAACCAATTCAGTGGTTAAAACGAACATTGAGAGAAAACAGCCAGTCTCAAAAATTTCGACGATGAAACGACACAAAACGACGATCGATCCAGAAGACCTTTGCAAACGCCATTGCAAATGTGACGAGCAGTACAACCAACAATGAAGGGAAAAGAACGCTTTTGCAGCCATATTTGTCGGCTGCAGTCCAAGTCAAACTGAAAAAACCATTAAGAATATTTTTTAAAATAAATGTCTAATTTCTCGCGCGCTGATTGGCTCATTTTCATCATCAATAAGAGTACAGACGGATAAAATCTTAATTTATGCAAGCTTTCATGTTCAACTTTCAGCTGTCAAAATGTCAACTTTTTAACCAATGAGATTTTATAGACTTGTTTAAGTAGCCAGTCAAAAAGCGAGAAAAGCTATCGACAATGTTCACGTCAGTTTGAATAAGACTCACTTATCTTTGTTTACGGTAAGTTTACGGCGGCTTTTCTCCTAATTTATTCCCGACATTTGTCCATTTTGAGTTCTTGCTATTGTAAACAACATACGGACGTCAGTTTTTTATGCGTCTGTCCTCTTATTGATGATGAATTTCGTCATAACATTGTCAAAGTTTACTGCGGAACCACTCGCCTGCGTCTCGTGGTTCCACAGCCACTTTGACAATGTTATGACGCAATTTATCATCAATAAGAGGTCAGACGCATAAAAAACTGACGTCAAACTGATGTCAAACTGACGCCTCTTGCAATGTTAACAAAATTAAAAATTTGTGCAATCTCTTTCTTGTTTGTAATCACCGCACCTTCTTCCTTTAATGTTATATCATTTGGATGCTTTTGTTTCCTCGTGCAGGAATGGCCGATATACATTCCAAAACTCTCGTGGATCTACCGCTTGAGATTTCTCAGCGAAAAAGCCTCATATGGCCTTCAATCTTAATGAGGTACAGCTATTCCTCAGCAATTTGTATGAAGCGTAATTAGTGTCTGTTCGATCCTTTACAAATCGTTTCCACAACTTGTTTTTATTTCGAAAGCTTGTCCTCCATTCCTGGAAAATTTCCAACCCACGCACTGTCCAATACAATTAATTTCCACGAGGGAACTACACGTATGTAGATTTGACAGAGGGTCGAATCTAGCATCTTTCAAAAACCCATTTAACATAGTTTAGCATCCTAACACCGAAAACGAGAGTGTGGGGAATCGCTAAATAAGTTAAAACACGCGAGAGGAAAAAAAAATGATATCGGAGAGAATCTCCAACCTACGGACTTTCTCATTCGCTAGACTTCCTGATTGAAATACATGTGTGTAGATTTGGGGCAGGGCCAAAACTAGCATCTGTAAAAAACCCAGTAACCATACCTTAGGATCTCCACGCAAAAAAACGCGAGTGTTCCGCATCGTTCAACGCGCAAAAACACAGAAGAAAAAAGAAAATTGACATGGGCGAGAATCTTAAACTTAAGCACTGTCCATTTCGATAGAATTCCACAAGTGAAATTCACGTGTGTAGATTAAAGGAAGGACGAAAACTAGCATCTCTAAAAAAAAGCATGGTTTAGGATCCCCACATCAAAAACGCGAGTGTGGCGCATCGTTAAACGTGCGAGAACACGCAAGAGAAAAGAAGATTGACATGGGCGAGAGTCTTTAACCCAACCAGTGTTTAAATCGATAAATTCAAAGGAGGGCCAAATCTAGTATCTTTAAAAAATTAGGAAAGCATAGTTTGAGATCCCCACACCAAAATCACGAGTGTGCTAGCATCTTAAAAAAGACCAGTAGGCATAGCTGGGGATCCCGACACCAAAAACACGACTGTGCCGCATCGTTAAACGAGCAAACACACCCTTGAGAAAAGGAAATATACATGGAAGAGAAATCCCAACCTAAGCAGTGTTCAAATCGATAGACTTCCATAAGTGCAATAGACGTTTCTAGATTTGGGGAAGGGCCAAAACTAGCATCTTCAAAAAGCCCACTAAGCATAGTTAGGGATCCCGGCACCAAAAAAAAGACTGTGCCGCATCGCTAAACGGGTAAAGACAACCTTGAGAAAAGAAAATATACATGGAAGAGAATCTCCAACCTAAGCAGTGTTCAAATCGATAGACTTCCACAAATGTAATAGACGTGTCTGGATTTGGGGGAGGGACAAAACTAGCAACTTCAAAAAGCCCAGTAAGCCTAGTTTGGGATCTCGACACTAAAAACGCGAGTGTGGCGCATCGCTAAACGCGAAAGAAAACACGAGAGAAAAGAAAATTGACATGGGCGAGAGTCTATACCCTAGCACTGTCCAAATCGATAACTTCCAGAAGCAAAAAAAAAAAAAGTGTGTAGATTTGAGGAAGAGCCAAAACTAGAAGCTTTAAAAAGTCAGGTAAGCATAGTTTAGGATTCAAACACCAAAAACGCGAGTGTGGCGCATCGCTAAACGCGCAAGAACACGAAAGAATAAAGAAAATTGACATAGGCGAGAATCTTCAACCCAAGCACTGTCCAAATCGATCGACTTCCCCAAGTGATATAGACGTGTGTGAATTTGGGGGAGGGCAGAAACTAGCATCTTTGAAAAGCCCAGTAAGCATAGTTAGGATCCCGAGACCAAAAACACGACTGTGCCGCATCGCTAAACGGGTAAAGACAACCTTGAGAAAAGAAAATATACATGGAAGAGAATCTCCAACCTAAGCAGTGTTCAAATCGATAGACTTCCACAAATGCAATAGACGCGTGTAGATTTGGGGGAGGAACAAAACTAGCAACTTCAAAAAGCCCAGTAAGCATACTTTGGGATCCCGACACTGAAAACGCGAGTGTGCCGCATCGCTAAAAAAGTGAGAAAACACGACAGAAAAGAAAATAGATATGGGCGAGAATCTCTACCCAAGCACTGTCCAAATTGATAACTTCCAGAAGCAAAGAAAACGTGTGTAGATTTGAGGAAGGGCAAAAGTAGAAGCTTTAAAAAGTCAGATAAGCATAGTTTAGGATTCAAACACCAAAAACGCGAGTGTGGCGCATCGCTAAACGCGCAAGAACATACAAGAATAAAGAAAATTGACATAGGCGAAAATCATCAACTCAAACACTGTCCAAATGGATAGACTTCCCCATGTGAAATAGACGTGTGTAGATTTGTAGGGGGGCCAAAAAAAGCATCTTTAAAAAGACCAGTATGTTTAGTATGGGATCCCGACACCAAAAAAGCGAGTTTGCCGCATCGCTAAACGCGCGAGAAAACACGAGAGAAAAGTAAATTAACATGGGCGGGAATCTCTAACCCAAGCACTGTCCAAATCGATAGACTTCCACAAGTAAAATACAGGTGTGTCGATTTGGGGGAGGGCTAAAACTAGCATCTTTAAAAAGTCAGGTAAGCATAGTTTAGGATCCCCACGCAAAAAACGCGTTCGTGCCCCATCGCTGAATGCGCAAAAAGAGACGAAAGAAAGGACAATTGACATGGGCAAGAATCTCCAACTTAAGCAAGTTCCGGTTCCATAGACTTCTATGATTTAAATACATGTGTGTAAATTTGAGGGAGGGCCAAAACTAGCATCTCTAAAGAGTCAGGTAAGCATAGTTTGGGATCCCCACATCAAAAACGCAAGTGTGGCGCATCGTTAAACGTGCGAGAACACGCGGGAGAAAAGAAAATTGACATGGGCGAGAATCTCTACCCAAGCACTGTCGAAATCGATAGATTTCCAGAAGTGAAATACACGTAAGTAGATTTGAGGGAGGGCCAAAATTAGCAGCTTTAAAGAGTCAGGAAGCATAGTTTGGGATTCAAACACCAAACAGGCGAGTGTGGCGCATCGCTAGACGCGCAAGAACACCCAAGAATAAAGAAAATTTACCTAGGCGAGAATCTTCTACCCAAGCACTGTCCAAATCGATAGACTTCCACAAGTGAAATACACGTGTGTAGATTTGAGGGAGGGCCAAAACTAGCAGCTTTAAAGAGTCAGGTAAGCATAGTTTGGAATTCAAACACCAAAAAGGCGAGTGTGGCGCATCGCTAAAAGCGCAAGAACACGCCAGAATGAAGAAAATTTAAATAGGCGAGAATCTTTAACCCAAGCACTGTCCAAATCGATAGACCTCCCCAAGTAAAATAGACGTGTGTAGATTTGAAAGAGGGCCAAAACTAGCAGGTTTAAAGAGTCAGGTAAGCATAGTTTGGGATTCAAACACCAAAAACGCGAGTGTGGCGCATCGCTAAACGCGCAAGAACACGAAAGAATAAAGAAAATTGACATAGGCGAGAATCTTCAACCCAAGCACTGTCCAAATCGATCGACTTCCCCAAGTGATATAGACGTGTGTGAATTTGGGGGAGGGCAGAAACTAGCATCTTTGAAAAGCCCAGTAAGAATAGTTTAGGATTCCGACATCAAAACCGGAAAGGCACTGCATCGCTAAACGTAAATTGACATGGGCAAGAATATAATAATAATAATAATAATAATAATAATAATAATAATAATAATAATAATAATAATAATAATAATAATAATAAATGTTTTTGGGAGCATTAAAAAAAACTCAATGCGCTTACATTACTATAAGAAATAAATTAGTTAAATCCTATAAAATATTTCTAATAACAATAATAAATAAAATAAATGAAATAATTAATTAAAATAGTTTCTCGTAAAATAAAATAAATCAGAAGTACGATTTCCGAAACAAGAATGTTTTGAGGGCAGATTTAAAAGACGAAAGAGATGTTGTATTTTTAACAGAATCCGGTAGACTGTTCCATGATATAGGTGCGGAGAAAGAAAAGGCACGTTCACCGTATGTCACAGAGTTCACAGTAGGGACAGTGAAAAGAAATTTAGAGGATGAGCGTAAGGTCCGTTGCGGGGGGTATTGTTGTAGGAGGGACGATAAGTAGGCTGGACAAAGTCCATGGATAATCTTAAAAATATCCATCCAAGCGCTGTTAGACTTACATAAGTGAAATACACGTGTGTAGATTTGGATGAGGGCTGAAACTAACATTTTTAATAAGCGAGGTGAGCAAAGTTTGGGATCTCGACACCGAAAACGCGAGTATGTCGCGTCGAGAAACGCGCAAGAACACTCGAGAGAAAAGAAAATTAACGTGGGCGAGAGTCATTAACCCACGCACTGTCTAAATCGATAGACTTCCGCAAGTGAAATACACGTGTGAAGATTTCAAGGAGGGCCAAAACTGGCATCTTTAAATCTCAGTAAGGATAGTGTGGGATCCCGACAGCAGAAACGCGTTAGTGCCGCATCGCTAAACGCGCGAAAACACGCGAGACAAAACGAAAAAAGCGAGAATCTTCAACCCGAGTACTGTCCAATTCGAAAGACTTCCAGAAGTGAAATACACGTATGCAGATTTTAAACAGGGCCAAATCTAACATCTTTCAAAAACCCATTAGACATAGTTTAGCAACCTGACACCGACTACGCGAGTGCGGCACATCGCTAAACGCAGGGAAGCACGCAAGATTAAAAAAAAAATGACATGGACTAGAATCTTAAACATTCGGAGCTTCTAATTCGCTAGACTTCCTGAATAAGATACATGTTTGTAGATTTGAGGAAGGGTAAAAAAAATTGCAGCTATGAAAATCCCAGTAAGCATAGTTTGGGATCCTGACAGGAAAAACGCAAGTGTGCCGCATCGCTAAACGCGCAATAACACGCAAGAGAAAAAAAAATTGACCTGGGGGGGGGGGGGGGGAGCTCTAGCCGATCCACACACCAAAAACGCGGGAAAGAGAAGAAAATTGATATGGGCAAGAATCTCCAACTTAAGCACTGTCCAAAGCGATAGAATTCCACAAGTGAAATACACGTTAGTAGGTTTGGGAAAGGGCCAAAACTAGTATCTTCAAAAAGTCAGGGAAGCATAGTTTGGGATCCCCACATCTAAAAGGCGAGTGTACCGCATCGCTTAACGTGCGAGAACACGCGGGAGAAAAGAAAGTGAAAGTGAAATACGCGTGTAAAGATTTGGAGGACTACTCAAATTAGCATCTTTAAAAAACGAAGTAAACATAGTATGGGATCCCGACACCAAAAACGCGAGTGTGCTGAATCGCTAAACGCGTAAGAACACCGAATAGAAAAGAAATATGACATGGGCGAGAATCTTCAACCCTAGCACTGTCCAGATAGATAGAATTCCACAAGTGAAACACATGTATGTGCATTTAAGGGAGGGCCAAAACTAGCGGCTTTAAAAAGTCAAGTAAGCATAGTTTGGGATCTTCAAATAAAAAGGCGAGTGTGCTGCATCGCTAAACGTGCGAAAACTCGCGGGAGAAAAGAAAATTGACATGGACGAGAATCTCCAACCTGAGCACTGTCGAAATCGATAAACTTTCTGAAGTAAAATACACATGTGTAAATTTGAGGGAAGGCTAAATTTGGCATCCTTAGAAAGGCCAGTTAGGATAGTTTGGGAGACCGACACCTTAAACGCGAGTGTGCCGTATCGCTAAACAAGCAAAACCACGCGAGAGAATATAAAATATACATGGACGGGAATCTGCAACTTAAGCACTGTCCAAATCGAGAGACTCCCATAAGTAAAATACACGTGTGTAGATCTGGGGGAGAGCAAAAACTAGCATCTTTAAAAAGCCCTGTAAGGAGAGTTTGGGATCCCGATACCAAAAACGCGAGTGTGCTGCATTGCTAAACGCGCGAGAACACACGAGGGAAAAGTGAATTGACATGGGCGAGAATCTTTAACCCAAGCGCTATCCAAATCGATAGACTTATATAAGTGAAATACACGTGTGTAGATTTGGTGGATGGCTAAAACTAGCATCTTTAAGAAGCCCAGTAAGTATAGTTTGGGATTCCCACTCCAAGAACGGGAGTGTGCCGCATCGTTAAACGCGCGAGAACACGTTGGAGAAAAGAAGTTTGACATGAGCGAGAATCTCCAAGCTATGGACTTTCTAATTCTCTATACTTTCTGATTGAAATACACGTGTGTAGATGCTATCACCTTCAAAAAACGCAGTAAACATAGTTTGGGACACCGACAACGTGTGTGTTGCGAATCGATAAACGGGGGCGACCACATGACAGAAAAAATATAACGACATGGGCGAGAATCTCCACCTCACGCACAGTCGAAATCGATACACTTCCAGAAGTGAAATATAAGTGTGTAGATTTGAAAGAGGGCCAAATCTAGCATCTTTCAAAAACCTTTTAAGCATAGTTTAGGATCCTGACACGAAATACGCGAGTGTAGCAGATCGCTAAACGCGGCAAAACACGGCAAAACACGCGAAATCAACGGAAAATGACATGGGCTAGAATCTCCAGCCTACGGACTTTCTAATTTGCTAGACTTCCTGATTGACATGCAGGTTTGTAGGTTTGAGATAGGGCCAGAACTAGTAGCTTTAAAACACGCAGTAAGCCTAGTTTGGGATCCCGACAGCAAAATCGCGAGTGTGCCGCATCGCTAAACGCGCGAAAACACGCGAGACAAAAAAAATTGACATGGGTGAGAATATTCACACCAAGCACAGTCCAAATTGATTGATAACACAGCCTTAGCGAAGGGCGCGTTCTGATTGGCTAATACGCTCAATCCATTTGCCCGTGGGTTGCACGCTGACGACAGTTTGTTTATTTGTACTTGTTCTGGGCAATTTTTCTCATCGATGTTGATACTTTTTGAAACATAATTCCTATTTTTCTTCTTCTAAAATATGGAAAAATCTAATAATTCTTTCGGCGCTGTTGAAGAATGTTCCTGTGAGCCCCGAAATTTTGAGCTCAAGTTTTTTTGCAGGGCCTCGAGATTTGCTAATTCAAACGAGCAGGAGTTGAATCAGCTGGTTGAACAAAGGCACTCGGCACTCGAAGAAGGACCAAAAAAACAAACAAACAACAAACTGCTCTGTATAAACCTTTTGAGGTTAGTAATTCATAGCGGGAATTTTAGAGAGAATTTTTCAGCTATTTAGCTTACTTTTTAAGTTAAGAGTTCAGGAGAATTTACTATTCCATGACAAGTTTATAAGCTATCTGACTTAGAAACTCTTATCTGTCAGTTGTTTGAGACTTTTTTGGGGGAAATTCGCGTATAATCAGTCATTGTGTGGTTCTTCCTACGCCATGCGAAGACAATTCCATTGCATTCACTTTAAAGAAGAAGGAATCGGTCTCTTTGAGGGTCTTTTGCGGTTTAAGTGGAATGATCTCGGCGAAGAAGATGTGATAGGGCAAGGGTCGTTTGGAGCCGTTTTTATTACAAAAACCAGGAACAAGGACGAAGATTCGGCCCGGAAAGTCGAAACTGTGGTTTTGCAAGAAATCATCCCCTTTTAAAGCTTCCCGCTTAAAAAAGATTACCCTTTTTCAAGATTCTCGCTTTTAAAGATTTCCCGCATTAATGATTCCGGCTTTTAAAGATCCCCTATTTTAAAGATTCCCCATTTTAAATATTTCCGCTTTTAAAGATTCCCGCTTTTAAGGATTCCCCATTTTAAAGATTTCCCAGGCCATTCCCCATTCCCCGTTCCTCGATTCCTCATTCCTGTTTTAAAGATAGCGCCTCAGTTACGTATGTTCAACATTTTGCAAATCACAGTACAAAAGTACCATATGTCAAGTATACAAGAATAGATTGTAGGTTTATCTGTCAGTAATCGCTGAATTACTTGTTATTCATATCTGGCGAAACGAGGCACTGAAATTAGTTAACGATGTAAACCAGAAACAGCGTCATGTGTTTCAGTGTCAGATCTTGGCCGTGATAGACTGGGAAGCAGCATCCTGGGGCCATCCATTTGAGGACCTTGCGTACTTCTGTTTTCCTCACCACTTCCCGCCGCAATTAGATATTTTCCCTGCTTTTAAAATCGGTAAGTACATGTCTCTACTTAATTTACTACTTCCCTCTAACTAGGACAGGAATTTCCCTAGCCCAGCTATATACAGAGTCTTTGGTCTTCCTGACAATCATTTCTGAGCTTGTCTTTTGTCGATTGTGCTCATAAAGCATCGTGACTTTTAAAACTTCAGAAAGAATTTAAAATGGTAGTCCGACCATTTTAAGGCTTTTTTGTGTTAATTTATATATTTCACGGTCAGGATCTTTGATTCTTTGTGAAGATGGAGATAGCTGGTAAGATTCCATGAAAATACATCTTCTGAGTTTGTTTTCAAAACTGAAATAATTGAGACTACTTTACTTCAGGGGTCCCTTGCCCACCTCCCCCCTCGTAACTACCTGAATTTATTCCACTGAAATAAATTAATCGTAAGGAAGCAGTTCTACTTGGTGGCTGATTCATTTCAGTCCTGTTCAATAAGAGGAGTGGGGGTGTCTCCAGAGAACCTGGCTTCTGGTATTGTGTATATTCGGTAACTACTGCACGAAGTGTTTTTGTTCCTATTTCTCCTCTTTCCCTTCACCGTGTGGATCCCTCTTCCTGTCCCCTCTTCCTCCCCCTCTCGTCCCATCCTTTGAAAGAGTTGAAAAGAGAATTCATTTGGTAAAGATTGTTCATGGAGTGGAGACGCGAACAGACGTACGCCTACGATGCAGTTACGATTGATTTACTCTTTCCTCAGTTTTGATGAAGTATATTTATGTCAGTAGCTGTTCGAGTGCTGTGCCATGGAGGTGTTTTGTGTTTTTAGGTCTAAGCTACAGTAGTATACCTGGAAATTCTTTCATGTGATGCTGTTCCTCACATGCATACAGTTAGGTGCATTACACAATAAACTTCTATTGATTGATTTTTTGATTGACGCATAAGCCGAACATTATTTGAAGGAAAATTATTTTCAGGTCACGTGGTAAGCTCCCGGCCAATGAAAGGGAAGAAAAAATGTATCGAATGATAACGGTTGTTGTTGATGTTGTTTTTGTTGCTTCAAAATAATTAACGAGGTAAAACATTTTGACAGGTTATCGCTCAGAAGGGATCCCTAGTGAAGAGGCCTTGCTTTCTTTATACTGCAAGTTGACTGGACACACCCTGCCTCTCCCAAACTGGACATACTTTCTAGCATTGGTGCTTTTCCGCCTGATCGTAAATATCCAAGTGAGTGGACTTACAGACGTCCCTGGACTTTCCTTTGGCAAATATTGTTTCGCAAACTAAAATCTCAAAAATAACTCAAAATCTGTCTTACTGGTTTGTATTTTTGGTTAAATGTTAATTTATAATTCTTGAATTTTTTAACCTTTTTTGAAATATTTTGAGAAATTAAGACGTCATTAAAGCTACTAGTGCCCAGTTTCCTCTTCAGCATATGGTCATTTATTTTGGCTCTATTAGAACTTTGGTGCTTTTCGAGTGTCGAATATGACGATTAAAAACTTAAGAGAAGAAATTAGCGAAAAAAGAAAAGGTTTCTGGACATTTATAGAGTTAAAAAGTTGGGCCCCATAGATACTTCAAACTGCATTATGCCACTATAATCCAACTAATGAAAATGCCCATAATATTATTTTTTTTCCCTTTACTTTAGACCGGGATCGCACAGTTGAGATCTGGTTCTCTTGAACTTCCAATTAATCTTGATGCCATCGTTACGCTGCTGGAACCCGTTGTAGAACACGCCTGTACAATTGTAGGACTCAAGTAATTTGGTCAGCTGCACCTGATATCTACACGGTCGATTTTACACTGATGTATACCGCCGAATGGCAATCACATTAATAAATTGTTCGCGTGTGATAGAGTCTTTGCGTTCTTGTTGTAATCAATTCGATGTAACTGATAGCGTGACTTTCCTGGACAGATAGTAACTCATACAAATCAGCAGTATATGTAAGCAATCAGCATTGTTGTAAGGTCTGTAAAGAGTCATGTCATGTATGCAGTAAAAAATAAATAAATAAATAAACTGATAACCATAAAAAAAATACAACAATGGGTTCCCGGTGTCACTACATATGAGTTCGCTAGACTTCGTGCTGTTCAATCTGTAGCCTGTTGAACTTATAGATGAAGTTTACCTCTCTTTTTCTCTGACATTTTTCCCTCTTCAATGTGATATATTGTTTTTTCTATGAACGAAAATATTTCATAAGAATATCGAGGCTGTTATTTGTGAAATTTCAAGAATATCTTAAGAATGAACTCCACAGGCTGAGATTTCGAAACGAATATAATTTTTAAAGATTTCACAAATTAATAAGTTTCACAAGCTCTTTAATTTAAAACCTGTTTGAAGTAAATTCGTATCTAGCTAGCATGTCATGACTTCTCTACGAAACGCCGTATGTAACTACAAGTAACTTGTAATTCGACGTTCAGCACAAGAATTATTGTTTATCGATTGACTGCAAAATATGAAGTAACTGGAAAATTTATCCCATTTCCCCTACTACTGCTACCTTGAGGATCCTACCTCCTGTCCAGGGACCACGGAGGGGGAGGGTAGTTTCATGTCTACCGCAGTTCCACTAGGACCTTGAAGTACTCTCGTCCTTTAGAAATCTACATCCTTTTGAACTCATTAGTTCAAACTGGACTGATTTAATTTTGACTCAAAACTGACTTCCGCATCGACCAAAACTAAAATGCATTTCAGTTGATACAGTTCTCTTATCCGCAGGGAGAAGAAAAGTGCACGCTCCATCATGAACTGATATTGATTTTTGTTGAAGCTGCGTGACGTAGGAACGTCACATGACGTCAAACCATCAAGTAAATGGCCCTTCGGGTAACGTAAAACTGAGTTGGAATTCTGTTCTGTCTAGCATGGAGGAACAAAACAGTGATGCCTTAAAACTTCAAGAATTTATGAAACAGAGCATGGTAGAGTACACCTCTGATAGCTCGAAACTTCACGAATATCTGAAGCAACACCTGGTAGATTTTCCAACAGGAGATGGAGAGCTAAAAATGTTTAAGTTCAGGTAAGGGAATTTAAAAGTTTATAGTGGACTGTCTATCTGTTGGATCACTTGATGTTATTGATTATTTTGCTTGAATGTTTATATATTCGCCGCAGGGTATAATAATTTGTCGCTTAGAATCTGAACAGAGATTTGCCGTATTGCTTCGATTCTTAATCGAACAGAACGGTTATCTAGCAAGTACTTGACTCGTACATAAATCGATCGTTTCTTGGTGAGCCAAGCTATTATTTGTTGGAGTCTCCTTTAGTTGAGAACGACGAGTTATTGATGTGACGCTCATTACACCCTTAAACCGACAACAAATGAAAAAAACGAAATATCGCAAACCAGGCCACAGGGTAATGATCCTCATTTGTCATGTTTCCCACTTAATTGAGTCTAAAGGGTCGATGCAGTGGATCAAAATTGATGTTTGCGTGACTCAAATGACTTGTTTATATTCACATCAGTCACTTGGGAAGTCACAATATAATTGCCGTGACCTTCAATGGCGTCTGCATACAAAAGGTTGTTAATTGGTATTGCTTTACAAGGCATGTTTAATCCGAGGCAAATTATTAACAATCCAGTAGAGCTATCAATTGTTTTGGGTGGTTAGTATGGCTCAGTCACGGTTTGCGCATATTGAAAAGTTTAGCCTCAATATTTCAAAATTCGTCGTTTGCAATCCGTGTTAATCTTCTCCATCCTTAGCCAACCTTGTTCCTTTATGGTTTCTCATTATCTCTTTGGTGTTTTTCTATCTTATTAACTGTTATTTTCAGGTTTCCTACCATTTGAAAGTAATTTTGTATTTGGACAAACTAACTCAAAATACCGTGACTAAGCTCCTTTAATCCTCCATGGCTGGTTTTCATTAGCGCATAAGCGTAAGCATATGAAGCAACATACGCCGTCGAAGTAAGATGCAGTTGACTATTCTACAGCGGAAGAGCAACAAATAACAAAAATTAAACTTTCTATTGTATCGTGCCGGTTCTTAGTTGTCCGAATCATTAGCACTTACAGTCATTTGCGAACATATTTCTGAATATTTTATTGAACCACAGGACTGGGACCTCAAATCCAACCTTTTTACTTCGAAAAAATGGCAAAGAGTTCGTTTTGCGACACAAAGCTCTAGTGGAGGTGTACATTGGTTATCACAAGGTACTAGTTATTGTGTCTATTGTCCTTGAATGGATTGATATGATTATTTTTAAAAATAATTTTTATTTGCTATTATTATATAAGAAAACAAAAACAAATGAAAAAGGGTTCTCTGGCTATGACACGCTTTCGCTTTCGGTTGTCAGTTAAAAGCCTTCGCGCTCGATGAAAGCTGTCAACAGAAAATATGTACAGAATGCGTGAGACCACAAAATAGAACAAGGGAAACGTAGCTACAAATGGACTAGATATATTTTTTGGTTTTGGTTTGTTGTTGTTGTTGTTGTTGTTGTTGTTGTCTTTGAATGAAAACAGTGAGCCGCTTCACGGTGGTCAGCGTAACCCGACTGAAAGAAGTGTGCCATGAGGTTCTTTGCAAGCGTGGAAAGAAATTTGTCAATCACCTGAAAAAATTTTAAATGCTAGAAGAATTATCAAAGGACCAAGCAAGTATTTCTATGTTGGATTCTCTGTTGCAAGTCTATCACTTCTGGAATATTATTTTAATCTAAGTCAAAACACTGACACTTGCTATTTTTACTTACGTAATACAGTAGATAACGGCGCTCTATAAATATTTATATTATTTATATTTAGTTTATCCTGGCTTCTTTTCTTCCATTTGTACGCAATTTGACTATTTGATAATTAGTGGCGCAAAGAAAAAGTATGAGGGAGGAAAAAACATGAATTCCTGTTGGAGAAACTAATTTATTTTTAATGATTTCATTTTGTTAGGTCGATGTAGAGTACAAGATCATGTCCGCCCTCGCAAAGACTTCTCTCCCAGTGCCTAAAATGTATCTCTTCTGTGAGGACAAGACAATCATGGGCCAAGAATTCTATGTCATGGAGTATATCAAGGTATAATGCCAAAAGACGCATTGACACATTAATCCTGATCCCTTAGATCATAACAGCCGATCAAAGTGCAAGAAAGGCGTATTGACACATGCACTGCACACGTACTCCTTGGAATTTGTCAGCATGCTGTTGACTTAACCTGGGTTTATGCATGCACTCCTGCCATCAATGTGGCTAAATTTGACAACATAGCCTTACATACTAACTTAATTTGGAGGAAGCGTGGCCGAGTACTTCAGGGCGAGAAAACTGCAGCCGGTTCGTTTGGTCTGTGACCGTCTGTCTGACAGACCACATTACTCTGTTTGCAGGCTCGTCAGTTCCCGGATGCAAATTTACCTGGTGTCCCTCCAGAACAGACAAAGGCCATCTTTGAGGCTGCAATCCGAACACTAGTGCAACTTCAATCGGTTGACACAGACAAGCTTGACCTAGATGGCATCGGTGACAAAGAGAACTTCTTTCATCAGAAAGTAGGTACACAACAAATACGACTGAGAGCTATAAGCTTAAATACTAGATCATTAGATAATGTAATTCAAATGTTTTTGTTAGCCTAGCCATCATGGCACATAAGCCATTATATTTATTTAGTTTAATTTTCTATATTTTGCAGGCGTTTTTTAATACAACAATTATTCCACTCGTGGTTGTTGGATATGACATGATTATAGCCAACTCGGCCTTACGCACCTCGTTGGCTATCTGCCGTCTCATATCCAACGCGCACTGGTGAAATAACTGTTAAAATATCCCCTACTGCACCTTGTTAAAGGGAGAGCGTCCCGCGGGTCCAACCGTATGAGAAACGCTGTTGATATCTTTCGGAAATATGTCCAAAGGTGGCTCTCCATCTCGTTTTCGTCTTTCAGTTGGATGTGCTTTATGAAGGGTACAAACGAACGGAACTGAAGGAAAATCCTAAAGCTCATTTATTGATGAAATGGCTGAAGAATAACATACCGAAAGATGACAAGAAAGCTGGTATGAAACGATTTATAGTTACTCTATTTGATTCTTGCTTTTTAGCAGATATAATCAAGGAATTCTAAATTGGCCTTTTGGTACGGTGTACCCTTACATTGTTGAAATAAAAAGTTCAAGTAGCTTTTTTACTTCCAGTTATTCACCACAATGACTTCAGAGTTTCAAATATGCTGTTTCACCCAGAACAGGTGAGGAGTTACTTCTCATTATATTTTCCTTTGGTTTTATCTTCGTGCAGTTTAGAAAGAAAGTTGTTAAAATTATTTCTACACGAATGAAGGTCGAATAATTGAAACATGCCCCGCGTCGCGATAACCTGTTTCCTTGGTACCTATTTCTGCCAGTCAAAGGCCTTCAGTTGTGTTTGTGCAAGATATCACGCTACGATTGAAAAGCATAAGGCTTCGTGATGAACGTTTTTCTGTCATTAATCGCCGAATTCAACGGCTTTTGTACCTAACCATTGCAGTTAATTAACGTTAAAAATCAAAAATTGTGTCATTTATTTCAGTCTCAGGTCTTGGCCGTGATAGACTGGGAAGCAGCGTCCTGGGGACATCCATTTGAGGACCTTGCGTACTTTTGTTTTCCATACCACTTCCCTGAGGAAATAGATGTTATCCCTGGTTTTAAAATCGGTAGGTAAGGGACCGTTCATTTTTTATAAGGTAGGGGGGGGGCTGGTGGGATTTGGGGGGGGGGCCCATGCGAAAAAAAATAGCTTCCGAGGGGGGGCCATCCTAAAAAAAATAAGGGAAAAAGGGGGGGGGGGTCCTGTGAAATATTTTAGTAAAACTTTAAAATGGCATAATGTTTGGATATCAAAAAAATTGCTATAGAATAAACATAGAAGGCAGGATACAAATTTATTACAAACTTTCCTTCTCCTTTAAAAGAAACGTTTGGCGACAAAAAGCATTTGTAGCTACTGAAAAGAAGTATTTTAACACTGTTATTTTCGAATGCAACTTTCACTGGCACTCATCTTCATCTTCGCTGTCTTCGAGTTCTTCGTCGCCGCTTGTGCTGCTATGGGAGTCTCTTTCACCAATGCTGCAAGAAGCAGCAATGCTTTCCGTCAGAGTGTACTCTTCAGGGTACATGAGGGTGTAAACATAATCTCTGACTTCCTGCTCAAGGTTTGTGGTGATTCTGCTTCTTGCAGCATTGGTAAAATAATTCCCTTCCAAGAGCTGTGCGATGTATGGCCCATCTCTTCTAAATAACGACGTGGCAACATCCTCAACTTTAATACACTCTTCCGGGACGGCCGTTCTAGGAGGGTACACAAGACATTGTGGAAGATCATTTCCTAGCGGGTTTCCAACACAGATTCCATAAACTCGTTGGACGTTGTTTTCAGTCCGCTTCCTCTTTCTTTCATTTGACTTTCTGCGGTTTTCTTTTTTCCTTCTCCTTTTGTTGATGTGCTGTTTGAGTATACTCTTGAATATGCTGTTATAATTGCTCTTCTTATTTTCTAGTGCTTCCATGTCCTGCGTGACCGTCGTAAACTTAACGTCTATACATTTGATCTGTTTTACATTAAAACTGTGGGCAAATTCTTCGCAAGCCCATTGGACTGAAAGAGTGTGGAATCGTGTTCCTTTACATCTTTCAATATGACATTCAACTTTTCCACCATTGCTCTGTGCTCTTTGATGGAGAAGTTCAGTTTTCTTCCATCACTGGGCTTCAACTGGTACCCTGGCATGGAAAACTCACTCGCCCTTTCTGAACAGCCATCCGCACTTAGAAAGATTGCTTCTTTTGCTTGTAAGATGTCAAACTGCCTGGATCGTTCGGCTGTAAACCTTTTCTTAAACGACTCGTCGCTTTCGCCATTATTGCGCATTTTGGAATGAGCCTCTTTCATGATGCTCATGTAGTAATGCGCTCTTTCCCCGATTGGATTAACAATATAGCCAAGGCTTTTTTTCCGGAGACCCTGAGGTATGGTTGTATCATCAGCAGAGGAGGAACTAGTGACCTAACAGAAAAGGAAAGACGATTTTTTTTATTTATTATATTGAACTGATATTATTGAATGATCATGGTTCGTGTAACCGTTTGATGTTGTATTCGTGTAGTGAAATGTAGACCTGAGTCAAACGATATATTAAAAGACACATACTATTTTAAAAATGTTCAAACAGTTTTAGGTGCTATCTTCACAATAGGAAAATACAGAAGTTTCTCATTATAAAAGTGAAGCATACATGCGTTTTTAATGTCCAGATAAAAATAGGAACACTGACCAAAAATTAACACTTACCGGCTCATCTTCTTGTACTTCAACAGCTTTCTGTTTTAACGATCGTTTCTCGTGGCTTTGCAAAGTTCCTTTAGAATGCCATTTGTTCCAACAGGGGTCACAAATGCCTATCACTAGAGTAGAGGTAAAAACCTTCCAAATAAAGACATCTGTAAGTTAAATGTAACAATGTGTTTCACACAACACATCCACAGATTTCCATTTTTTTCACAACACTTCGTACTTGGTTCAGTATCACAATGCAGGAGCATGGAAAGACTCTGTTCTAGGCCACTGTTACTCCCGTACGATTGAGATGTTTATGAATGAGCACTATGAGGAGGGGGAGAACTACAGGGAGTTTCTAAAGTTGTCCTGTCGAGAAAAGGTAGGAGAAATTTGTTCTTTTTGTTGTAAATGGACTGGACCACCCATAGAAATATACCCTAAACCAGTTCCTGACCATTCCTGCCTACCGGAATACCACTACCTCTCCTACCAGAAGACCCCAAAAGAAGGGCGTGATCCAGATGATTGGCAGCCAAGGGTCCAAGCGAAGAAAGAGCATGGAAGTGGCAGGCTGGTTTTATCTGACCCAGAGAGTGTTGCTCTATTTGCAGGCAAGTTTATTGTCAAATCAAAGTTTCTGGTGGATTATTTTCAGCATCTTGAAGTGCTGGAATTTAAAAGGAAAAAGAGAGCAGAAGAAAAGGCAAAGTTAAGTAGGGACGCAAAAGATAAATCATATGAGGATTATCCTTGGACTGAGTTGTGCGAAGATATAACCAAGCTTAAAAAGCTACGTGTTCCAGAACTAAACAAGTACTTGAACCACCTCGGGCTGAAGCAACATTTGAAAAGCAGCAAGAGTGAGAAAGGCAATTGTAAGACATTCATGCTTGCTGCAGAAGAGTCCTGTCAGAGCTAGCCAACCAACACTGAGAAATGCCAGGACATTGATACAAAATGACAACAGGGCAAGTGCTGACAGCAGTGAAACGGATGAAAGTGACAATGATGAGTATGACAGTGATACCATTGACTCTGGGAGAGAAGATGACTCAAGTGACGTCATTCTTGCATCCATCAATTCAGATGAGGAAGATGCCAATGAGAGGCCAAATGCCACACGCCCAGGGCAAGCCATAACTAGGAGATCCGAAATTGACTTCTCTTTCTTTTGATTTGTTTTTTAAACAACAGCTCTCTGTAGTATTGGGATTGTAAATATTGTCTTCATAGTGAGCACAATAACGTCAAGTAGGGGGATAATAGATAAATATTAAAAAAGTTGAAATCTAAATATTGTTTGTTCAATTTTTTTTTTTGGGGGGGGGGGGTCATCCCAAAAAATGACCGCTATAAGGGGGGGCCATGTGAAAAAATTGGTAAGCTGACGGGGGTCATGCGATTTTTAAATGGTGCTTCCCAAATCCCACCAGCCCCCACTCCCTCATAAAAAATGAACGGTCCCTAAATGCCTGTAGCTTAGCTGCTAAAATCAAATGGAGTTACTATTTTAAACTTGTTTTCAGTATCGATTGTTAGGCCATGCATGTCTTTTGTTTTTGGAGAATTTTTTTCATTTCTTCCAGTTCCTGTCACCCTGAGAATCTCGTTATCTGTCTTTTGTTCTTCCACAACCCGTCGACCTCTGGTTCCCTTTTTATTCCCGGTTTCTCCTCTCCCCATATCATAGCCTAGAATTACTGATGTATCATTGACTCCAAAGTATTCTTTGTAGAATCCCAACGATTATCCTCGATAAGAGCGGAAAGGAACCATTACAAAGCTCAAAGCATTGTAATATGCAAAGGTTGCTCTCCATCTCGTTTTAGTTGCAAATATACTTACGGTTGCAAATATACTACATGAAAGTTACAAACTATCGGGAATGAAGGAAAACCCAAGAGCTCATCTATCAATGAAATGGCCCAAGAATAACTTACCCAAAGATGGTTAGAAAGATGGTATGAATCCATAAATGCCATCGGTGCTCATCACTGTTTAACACCGATTCTTCGCGCCATACCTTATAATGGGTCTCAACTCATTAACAAATTTAAAAAATGTTTTTGGCAGGTTATCGCTCAGATGGGATCCCTAGGGAAGAGGCCATGCTTTCTTTATACTGTGAGCTGACCGGAGACACCCTTCCTCTCCCAAATTGGTCATTCTTTCTGGTGCTGGTATTTTTCCGGGTGATCACAAATATTCAGGTGAGCTGAGTTACAAACATTCCCAGACATTCCTTTGGCTTCTATGTAAATCTCAACCAACCAGCGTTTTGCGGAAATTTTGATCCGCATAGGACAAATATTGCCATTTTTACAAGTTTATGACGGGGGATGAGGAGAGGGTCAACAATCATGCAAAGAAGAAAAGCGAGACTGCTGTTTCGAAGGAGGAAGCGAACGAAGATATATATTTTAATCATAAAAATTACAATTTCCTCGATTAAGAGTTGTTTGAAAAACTCCAATTTTAAAAAGACAATAGGCCATTTACAGGAGAAAACTAAGGCGCGGCTTACATAAGATGCGAACTGGACCATTTATACGAACACGGCTTATATAAGACGCGAAGTGCTCAAAAAAGTTCACGGCTTATTCTTGACTAATGCCTCGCTATTGTGTTGGTTGTCATAGCAATCGCGGAATTGCGCAAGCTGTCGCGCGAGCGCAGGAAAAACTTGCGCTTGCGCAAAGTGATCTGATAAGTTCGCGTCTTAAGTAAGCCGCAAACAAGCCGCGATACCATTTGCGGGCGTCTTATATAAGCCACGGCTTATTTAAGCCGAGCTCAAAACCTTCGTCTTACACAAGCCGCGGCTTGTGTTATCCGCGTCTTGTGTAAGACGTGACTGGTTAAAATGTGCCGTTTATACGGTAAGCTTGCGTCTTATGTAAGCCGTGGCTTATTTTCCTCGTATAAATGGCCGTAATGTGGAAAATTGACCAAAACATGCCAGAAATGAAATCGCAAACTTTATCGAAAAGCAAAAACATGACGAGTTTCGCTTGCGTGTAAAGATGATAGTGATTCGTTTACTCCTATCCAAGTCCGTTTTTTTTAACCAGCTCTCAACGTGACAAATTTCACTTTAATATGAGATGCAACCTTTTCTCGGTTACACGCCTTGCGCGGAGTAAGCGCTGCGTTGAAATAAGCCTCGGGTTTTGAGATGCCCTATCATACCGTTTGGTCGGTTTATATCAGGGAGATTTAGTCCAACCATGGTTCGTATTTTGGTGAGAAGAAGACTAAACCAGCCTCATATACCACCCGAGCGAATCAAAACGACACGATTGGGTATTTACTGTATTCAAATTCGACCATGAATCCGGCCACATGAGGCTACTGACTGTGAGTAGAATACCAGGATAGTACAAGGGGCTTCTAAATCGCTAATTGAAAATCTGGGAACGATAATATTTAAAACCGAAGAATAGATTCACTCCTAAGGATTCCATGTTCATTAAATTCGCCCTTACCCATTTATACACCTGGGTGGAGAGAGGCACTGTGAGAATAAAGTGTCTTGCCCAAGAACACAACAGAATGACACCGGCTAGGACTCGAACCCGGATCGCTCGATCCGGAAACAAGCGCTCTAACCCGAGGCCACCGCGCCCGTCTCAGATAAACAACCCCAACACTAATTTAATCGAGTGACTACGAAGCAATCTGTAGCACATTTGGCGCTGGACGACGTGCACTCAACCAAGAACGATAAAACAACTAGGAAAAAGTACGAAATATTAAAATGCTCATTTCTTTATTTCAGAACGGGATTGCCCAGCTAAGATCCGGTGCTCACGAATTTCCACTCTCTATTGATGACTTAGTTGCGATGTTGGAGCCCGTTGTAGAACACGCGTGTACAATTGCAGGACTGAAGTAATATTATATTTGGTCATCTGCGCTTAGATGCTACACGTCAGATAACACTGCTGTATCCCACGGAACAACTCTTAACATCTATAAAATGTAGACTTCTTTTCTTAAATATATAGAATAATTTTTCTTGTAATCAATTTAGTTTAACAGTAAGAGTGACTTTCAACTACAGAATTGTTTAACAGCCTTCCAGTTTCCGGGTGAGATGGTAACTCTATCGAATGGTTCAATTGCCACCTTTCTACCAACCCTGAACAGTTAAAAAACATCGATGATCATGAATATGTCGAAACTCACTTTACAGAAAACCGTTTGCATGCCATACGGACCCCTCGTCATGATGGACGGTAGTTTTTGCTCAATGTTTGCTTAATATCTCCCTACCAAGAGTTGGTCCGTTTTTTAACGGGTTTTTTTTTATCTCAACCGATAGTTTACGCTATCTGTTAACATAAGCGGCCGCGGTATAGCGAGATCCGAAAACGAGAACAAGAATCCATGATTATCTGCTTTAAGTTCTCAGTTATTTTCTCATTTTTTGGTTCATTAATGACTCAATTCTTTCATTAATTAAAGCTTGTGGAAAGTAGAATAGAAATAGAACCTTAAAGTTTCAAATGTGTTTCATAATTGCGTTTAAACAGAATTCGCACGATTTGTTTGTGGAATCAAATCAGAAAAATACGTTAAAAGTGCAGAAAAAATTAAGATAAAATCCGTAGGGAAATCGAGCAATTTAAAATTTTAGTGGACCAAAACCTTGTACCAAAATAATTTTAGCTATTTTACAGTCGTTTTTACATTTCCTGAAAGCTAAAGATATCAACAGAAGCCTGAAATAACACCAAAAACATTTCCCATAGGAACTCGAGAAAATAAATTTCGAAGTTCAAAGACATTGTGCAAACAGAGGTAAAATTTCATGATCAGTCTCATTTCACCATTACTTTTAAGTGTTTCATATGAACTTCAAAATTTGCTTTCGACATTTGGTGTTGTTGGAAAGGATTTTTTTGAGAACACATTTAAAACGGTCGCACAGAATTTTGCAATATGATGTAAATCATTTCGATACAGAGTTTTTGTCCACTTGTTACTCGAAACTTCTGGTGGGTTCCTTCTTGATACACTACGATTTTAACAGTTATAATACTGTGTGCTATCTTGAACTAAAATTTCCGATATAATGTCTTATTCTCTCTTCTTCATTCCCTTCAAAGTCTGCTATCCACGGATGATTCAGAGCTTTAAAAGCTGTTACCCGCTTGTGAGGATGTACCACAAGCATTCGTTTAACAAGATCTGTAGCGTCATCTGACACTTGGTCCCAGTACCGCGCTGACATATTGTAGCATCCTTCAACAATCAGTAACATCAATTTTCTGTCATCATTTTGCCAGAATGGTGGATAACCTACAAGTAACAAGAATAGAATTACTCCGCATGCCCAGATGTCAACCGCTGGACCAATAGGATCGGCCAGAATTGTTTCAGGTGCAAGGTACAATGGTGCGCCTCCTGCGTCACACTTGATGACGTCAGAATCTCGCGGAAGGCGACGTGCGAGTCCGAAGTCGGTGATTTTGGCGTGAAAGTGATTTTGATGGACGCTGTCTTGTTTCAGGAGAATGTTGTCTGCTTTAATATGTCGGTGAATTATCCGGCTCTTTCGGTGAAGATAATCAAGTGCTTCAAGAATCTGTAAAAAAGAAAAAAAAAAAAATGAAAACGTGAGGTATAGTGTTATCAATCAGTACATCTCGATGCAAGTTACTTGTCGTGTCAAATATTCTGCACTGATCACAAATGATACGGAGAAAAGGAAAAGAAGGAGATATACTTTAATTAAACCACCACCTCGGTGCACGTTGTACAAGCAGGGTTGTAATTTTCGTCAATTAAACCCAAGTTATTCGCTCCTATCCGAAACGATATCATCGGCGCTGTAGTCAGTGGTCAAACAATAATGTTGTTTATACGAAACATCCGCGTTTTACAAATTAAAATGCACAATTAATCGGAAAATAAAATGCAGAGTCTTAGTAAATTGCAACATGTTAAATGCTCCACGAATGATACTTTGCAAATACTTGTTGTATTTGAAAAGAATTGGATACAAAGTTGAAGTTTTCAAAGTTTCTCGATTGCCCAATTCACCAGATCTAAGCTCAATTACGTTATTCTCTCTGATAACATCTCTTGAGGAAATATGGCAAAGTGTGACCTTGTAGAAACAAACATCTGTGCTCGCCACATGCTGCACGTATTTTTGTGATTAGATACGGTAAACAGTGGCGCATTTATGCTTCAGTTTTTTCACCTCTCTCGAACCTCTCAGCCACTATAGTGACGAGGCCAAAGAAGCAATTAAGAGAACCAAGTTAAGTTCATGATGCTTTTCGTGAACATGGCTCATTGTTTCCAGCTATGCGTTAACTCAAACTCGCTGAACAAAATCAACAGTTTGATTTATTGTGAACGTTTGGCAGAATGGCTTATAACGTCCGATTACATAGTTTTGTTTAGTAAACTTTGGCGGATCTGTATAATCAAATCAAATAAGTAGCTTATACAGTGATATCCACCTTGTCAGTATGTAAACGAATTAATATTCTTGGCTGTTTACCTGTAGAGAACTTTGCAGCATTGTTATAATATAATTAAAGTAATAAGCTTTTCATGGCTGAGCTCGTCTGTATATTACATGAGGTGAGCATAAATTGGTGATTATGCAGTCACACCATTATCGTTCTGGGTCCATTAAAGAAGTCATTTCGTCGAACGCTTGTCCAATATTGTGTTGCAACAAGACTGGTAGTACGTCTCCAGCCATACTGTTCAACAGCGATTACGTAATTAATATTCTAGAACTAAAAGGTTACGCACCTGATAAATAATACAGCACGCTTGTGTTTCACTGAATGTGGTTTGGCCAGCAATTTCATCAAACAGGGTCGTTCCTTGTATTAGCTCCATTACAATGTAAATCTCGTTTTCTTGAACAAATGTTTTGTACAAGGATACTATGTTCTTGTGTTGAACTGTTCTCCAAATCTCTGCTTCGGTTGCCACCTTTTTCAGGTCAGCCTGACTGCCTTTCGTAAATCGTACAATTTTTGCTGCGAACTCTTTTCCGCTTGTCTTTTCTGTACATTTACATACACTGGCAAAAGAACCTCGTCCAAGAAAGGATTTGATGTCAAAACTTTCCGAGAATGAATTGCTCTGCGGTTCAACTGCTCTCTTGCTTTCAGTCAGCATTGCTGCAAGGTCTGTAGAGACTTGTGCATATAGAGTAAAAAAAAACAAACAAACAAACGATAGGTTACCAAAGTCCCAAGGAATGACTTCGCTTTTACTCGTGCTGCTCAATTTGTAGCCTGGTTTCCAGCTGATATGTTCAGTGTAGCTCTCTCTCTCCCTCTCTCTTATCATGACATTTAGCTCCCTTCAATAGCATGATGTCATCGAAAATCATCTGGAAACATCAGTGGTCGGGCTGCAATTAACGCAATTGGGTCTGTCGCGCCAATCAACACCAAATAAGGCAACTTTTTCTGGCAAGCTGTTTAAGTTCAAGTGGACAAAACGAAGTCAGCATTTCATTGGAATTGAAACCTTTTATCTCCTTTTGTTTCCAGTGAAATTGGAACTACTCAAATACGTTCAGCTCCGACCCTACTGCTTATCGATTCAGAATTAAAAGTTTCGCGATTTCTATTTGTAAAACCTTCTCGAGTAAAAATCTATCTTACTATTAGTCAATGGCTGCCTCAGGGACCGATTAGAGTTAAATGGCATGTTTTTCATATCGTTTAGTACAAAATTTTGGGGTTCTTGGAATCTCAAAAAAACTTAATGACATGGTGTAATGTGCCATAACTGGGCGTCTTTTTGTCTTATTCTTGACATTTTTTTAACATTTTTAAAATGATGTAGATTTTGGATGTTTTCTGCCTCTTGATTTGGTGTACTGCTAACTTGAATTCCTTGATTCAGTGAACACAACAATTTGTTAGTCGTAAAATTTTAGCCCACTGAGCTTTTCAACTTACCCTCGTGGAAAACCTTTTAAATAAAGATTGAGTATATGAGTAACATTACATGCTCACCTGGGAGTCATGTTCTAAACAAACAAACAAACAAACAAACAAACAAACAAACAAACAAACAAACTTTCCCTATTCCTTAAGTTTTAAAGGGACTCATGATCAAAAACCATATAGTTAGGTTCTTACATGTAAGCAAATTCAGTTATTCGAACTCTTTCTTTTAAAGTTGAAAAAACGCTCGTTTTAAGAATTATTGTGGCATTTCTTCAAAATGTCTCCTCGTCGATTTGTTTTTTCAAAAGTATTTTCTCACTTCACATAATTGCTGCAACCGACGACAAAGCCGACAAAGTTGCACTGATGCAATGGTGCAACTAGTTTTGATTTTAAGTGAATGAATCAGCTCTTTGCCTCCTTATCGGAGGGCTGCATGAATTATCCTTTGTTTTCTTCATCTTCTGTGACCTCCACCTCCGCAAATAAGGAATACAAAGAAGTGAACACTGAATTTTTCAAAAACAATACAAAAGACATTAGTCATGCATCGAGATACGCAACATTTTGCACAGGAAACGTGCCATGAGATGGCAACTAAGAGCCGGATAACAATTGTCCTTTGTGTCATAGACAGGTAGGCGACTCTACAATTGTTTATTCTAACCTCTGCTCCAGCAACTGAGCCATGTCATCAGATAACAATACACTTAAATGGCATTAGTAAACAGAACATCAGACATGTGATAAGGGTCTTACTAGAATAAGCTTTCACGTGCTTGTTCAATGAACTCAAGTGACGACATTTACATCTCAATAACATCGTTAAAGAAATTATTCTTTACCTAACACCGTTTAAAACAGCATGAATAATTTGTTCTTTCGCCGTATTTGGTTATCTCAAAGCCCTCTACTATTAAACACTTTGAGGCCAATTATTTTGTTGCAGACTACGAGAACCAAGAACGGAAAGCATTTTCATCCCTTCACCAAATTTGCCTGTGGCAAAACCACAAATACTCAATGTTTCAATATAGAGTTCATTAAAATAACATTTGAACTTTGCAATTTAACGTCGTGGAAAACCTTTACGATAAAGAATGAGTATATGCGTCTTCTGGGAGTCATGTTCTAAACAGACTAACATTTGCTATTTCTTAAGTTTTCAACTAAGGCTCTTAAATAAATTTATTCGAACTCATTGATTAAGATTGGAAAATGTTCGTGTTAAGAAATGGTGAGAAATAGTGACATTTCATCAGGTATTCTCGTCGATATGTTTTTATCTTGTTATCTATTCCCGACATTTTTTTTCAGAATGTTACAACACAAGTTTGTTCCGCGACCCAAGCCGCAACCGACGACAAATTTAAACCATGTTCTATCTTCTGCGATCGTCTGCGATCGTCTGCGATTGTCAGCGATCAATTGCGATCGTGCGATCATATGGAAACCAAAGTTCTGCAATCTGTGATCGAAACGTATCCCATAATATTTTGAATTCCGACCCATGATTCAACGCTTCTTTGCCACAAAGCAACCGCTTTTTTGTTGTAAACATGGCTGGCGTTGAACAAGGTAACGTTAGTAACGAGAAATTTATGGAGGAAGTTGCGCGATATCAGTGCGTTTACCACCGTAACAGTAAAGATTTCAAAGACAAATACAAAAAGGCTAACTGCTGGGAAAAAATCGGGGAGAAATTTATTTTATCGGCGGCTGAGGCGGAGGTCGAATTCCGCACCATAAGAACTGCGTATGGTCGTTATCTGAAGCATTTGAAAACGCTACCTTCTGGATCGGGGCGAGATGCAGTGCCAAGGGAATTTCAAAGTAGGTTGACTTAAAGAAGAAATAAATCTGCTTGCAGCAAAATTTCCTCCTCGACGTCCGCCATATTGTTTGCTGCGATTTTCCCGCCAGCGCAACGCGCGTGTAATTTTGACAGTTCCGCTGTCCGAAATGTATGCAACGGTCGGCTCTGCGATCGCTTGCGATCGTCTGCGATTATATGGAAACAACTCTCTTTGCGATCGTCTGTGATCTGCGATTTGCGATCGCGATCGTCTGCGATCATATGGAAACCAGCCTAAAGCCGACAAAGTTACCGGTATGCTGGTGCAACCATGCAATCAAACAGTGAATGAATTAGTTCTTTGCTCCCTTATAGGAGGGCCACGTGAAGTATTCTTTGTTCTCGTCATGTTCTGTGGCCTCCTTCGCGGACGAAAAGGCCCCAAAAAAGAATACAAAGAAGTGAACACTGAATTTAAAAGAAAAAAATATATTAGTAATCCATCGTGATACGCAACACTTTGCACAAGAAACAGGCTATCATATCATCTGGCAACTAAGAGATGACAATTGTTCACCTTCTTATAATTATAGACAGTTAGGCGTCTGCCACGGAGCCATAACATCAGATAACAATATACTTACATGGCATTAGTAAACAGAAGATCAGACAAGTAATAAAGATCTTACTAGAAATAAGCTTTACGTGCTTGTTCAATGAATTCAAGTGCATGAAGACATTTACATCTCAATAAAATCTCCAGCATCGTTGAAGGTCGCGTTTTTAATAAATTATTCTTTACCTACCACGTTCTAAAACGACATGAATCAGTTGTTCTTTAATAGGCCGTATTTGGTTATATCAAGGTCCTCTATCGAGGCGAGTTATTTTCCGCCTAAAACTATTAAACACATTGAGGCTAATGATTTTGTTACAAACCACAAGAACTAAGGTCGGAAAACATTTCCTTCCCTTCGCAAAATTTTCCTGTAGCAAAACCGCAAATACTCAAAATATTTTTATGGACTTCATTGAAATAACAGTCATTTTAAAAACTTGGATGATGATCTAATAAAAGAGTCAATGAATTTTCGGCGTCATTTTGCCCAAACGTCAAATGTGAATATATCCGAAGATGTAGCGAATTGACGAATTAATCTTTTCTGCCTCATCGATTCTCAGCGCAATATTATAAAATAACGGGTCAGCTTCGAGTACAAGAAGGACTCGATTAAAGATCTTTCTCAGTCAAAAGAGTGATTGTTGCAGTGGCTTGGCATCGTGATCGCGTGACTGAGTAGGGTGGAGGGAGAGGAGTTGGCGTGTAATGGACGCCGGACCACAACTGAGTGTCTAGCAGACGATTTTTGCGGGCCGAAGTTGTATTTGTGGATTTGCGAAATGTCGTTTGCTTTGATAGCAACAATGGAAATACAGGAGAACCAACCTAACTTGCAGAGAAAAACACGTGAATCAGGAATTGTTTGTCTCTTAAATAAACATTCTGTGCTGCTGTAAATTACTTCTATGGATCATGGACCAGCGACAACAAAGTGCACAACTCGAGGAACCTTAGAGAAACTCGTTTCTTGTTTCTCGCTGGAAGTGTGTGTCTTCACACTATTTTCACGGGAATCATTTTTGGCGGGAACAATTTTGCGGACAATGAAGAAACCGCAAAAATCTCAAAACTTTGATCTCACAAAAATTTCGTTCTCCTAGATATCGTTCACGGTTGAAAATAACTTTATATGGTGTGAAAATTGCTCCTCAATAATTTAATTTGCAGCTGATAACAACTCCTGATAGATGCCAGTGGTTACTGCAACATTATACCCTGATCCCTGAGATTTTCCCTCTTCTCTCCTGCTTTAGAAGTGAAAATGTGGTGAAAATCAAATGAAAGACAGTTCTTTTGAACCGTGGCTTCCAGAATCTAGCACAACGTTCAGGAGCAATACGAGATAGTTAGTATCAAAAACTGAAAACCCTATAGTTGCGTGGGTCTGAAGGAATTAACAAATTCCAAAACTGAGTTCACTTGGTCATTGGTAGTCTTACCTGAACAGCTGGAATTTTGCGCCAGTATTAAAACTTCTCAGCCGCTAAGAATATCGCGAAAATCAGTTGTATCAAAGAAACTTAAAAAGTGGCAACATTCTTTCTATAAGAACAGCTACGTCACTCAAAACTCATCACTTATATCGTCTTGGCAATGCAGTACCTTAGCTGAACAATTGATCAGTTTTAGAGTCGAGTGTTACTGAACTTAAATCCCGGTTATCACTGATCCCGGTGTTAACTGACCGAGCAATATGGCGGCAAACCCAAGTTAAAGGAGTTACATCACGTCTGGCGCATCTTGAAAAGTTTAGCTAAGGTTTTCAATTTCGTCATTTGTAAACCGTGTTAAACTTCTCCAACTTTGACCGTCCTTGTTCCTTTATGGTTTACTGTAATTTGTTTGGTGTTTTTCTATCTTAGTAAACTACTATTTTCAGGTTTCCTTCACTTTGACGGTATTCTTGTACGTTGCCAAAATACTGTGACTAAGCTCTCTTTAAAGACGTGCGTATCCCAGTAGCTCCCAGTACTTTTGTTTAGAGACTACGAAGGTGGAAAATCAAAGCCAGTAGTATATAAGACGAACCTACAAGTGGTACAGACCCTTTTCATAAATGACTGCCAATTATAAATTCTTTTGTAAGTATTAAAATTAGCCTGACTAATCTCGTTTTTAAGTTGATAATTCAAAAGAAGTGTTACTCCCAAACGAGTTAAGTGAGGCTAATTTAAATGCATACAAAAGAAATTTAAATTGGCAGCCATTTATGAAAAGGGTCAATAACATAAGGGGCTGTGAAGTTTACTTACATAACTAACAACTTAAAAAGCGCCTGTTTTACTCATCACGAATATAAAACTTGAAATGATATCAAACTAGATCAAATAAGCGCGTTTTTAAAGAATCTACGAGTACACTCAAGATCGACGAGGAGATTCCTCTGAGATCGCTCTGGAACCATAATCTATGTCGCTGAATTCACTATCAAACAGTGCTACTACTTCATATGCTCACGTACTCTTTCTTTCGATTTTTCTAGAGCCATTTGATTAGCTCTCGGGTGTCTGTCTTGCTCCTTCTCTGGTTCACTGACCATAACTGTTTGGGTTTGTATTTAGAGGCTCTAAATATAGAACAAGTCCACCGCGCCGCCAGGTATCAATCACTATAAAGACCTATACATTTAATACATTTTGGTCTTGAAATGACTCTGCCGTCACGGCAGCCCCCTAGAGAAAAAAGCTTGGGCTCTCGATTTGAGCCATTTAAAGTTTGGAAAAAATCCTTTTAAATACACATGACTGTGAAAGGAACTTGTGAGATCGAAAGGGTACAAGTCTAGTATTGTAGAAAATCAGTCTTTGGGTAAATCTAGTCGGCCGTGAATTAATTGTTTCCGCCTCGCTGCCGGTAACACTCGATCCTGATAATCCAATACACGGATTTTCATAGTCATAACTCATAGCACGATTTTTTTTTATCCTTAACAACTTGGGACACTTAGGGACTTTCGTGACACAGGTGAAGAGAGAAATTATTCTTTTCAAGACATTTTGAAGAATGATCTGTATCAGGTTCTTTCCGCTTGTCGCCCACTGTGGCGTGCAATACTCCTGTAATTGTCTGATTATGTGACCGGTGTTTCCTTTGGGTGGCTGCGTAACAGCCCAGTGTTTCCTGAGGCACGCGATGAATACAAACCACAAAAGAACAACATTGAATGAGTGAGGCCAGAATCTCCGCGTAACCACAAGACCACAACAGCCGCGAAAACCTGTCAAAGAATTTGCTTGTTAAAATTCTGGAAGGTCATTAAATTTCGGTGTTACCGTTAGGGCACTCATTTATAACGACTTGACTTCAATTGAAAGAGCTGCCTCTTAAGCAAGCAATTTGTCGTTTCTTCCCACCCACAGGTAAGCTTTTTCGTTTGTGGCCAGTCTCGATCGCTTGTCACCTTGGGAATCTTGTCATGAACATGTCATTTCTTAAAGTGAAACATCAACTTTATCTGCACGGTGTTTCATAAAGTTTCCGTGTTCATGTCCTGCAAAAGGCGTGATTATGATCATCGATAACATATATTCATTAGCTATTTATTTAGAAATCGAATTTGATTATTTATGTAGGATAAATATCTTTAACTTTGCCCGGATCGGTGATGAACTTTGAAACCACTGTTAGACTGGACTATTTAATGCATTTCATCGAAAAATAGATTTTAAAATTTCTGCTAAACTTGTCAAATCTGGCAGTAATGTGTGTATGTCTGTAGCATAAACACTGAAAAACAGAAAGGAACATTTTTTTTCTGTGTTGGTTGACCAGAATTGCATCAGAATATCACATTGATGTCGTACGCAGAATATCTCGGAAACGTGTTCAACCCCTGGCCAGTGAGCATTTCTCTCTTGCCAAGGTTAAGAACGTGATAACATTAATTAAGAGATAAGGTTTCACGTTAATTTTGAAACAAATAGCCATAAATTGTCGCGCAGAGGTTATAAAAACACTGACATCTCAAATGATTTGTTTATTTTTCAGAATCATCTACTCTCCTGTGTAACATTGTGAAATATTTAATATGGCGACCCTCACGGATAGGGCGTTTGGTCAAGATTTCGAAATGAAAGACTTCATTGGCCAAGGAACCTTCGCAAAAGTCTTCAGATGCGTGGAAAGAAAAACTGGGCGCGATTTTGCAGTGAAGGCCTTTCAAAACGAAGATGAAAATTTTGATCCGAAGCTCATTGACAACGAAGTTGATATTTGGAGGACATTACAGCACCGCAACATTGTATCTCTATACAAACGTTTTCATGAGCATAGCCGCGTGTGGGTTGTGCTGGAATTCGTGAGTGGAAAAACTCTGCTGGAGGAAATAATAAATCAAATCGTGTTTCCTGAAGAAGAAAGCAGAAATATTATACTGCAGGTAAGAAACAGTCATTTTCCAGATCTGATAGAGTCTTAGAGAGATACAAGTTGCCACATTTTCATTTTTTTTTGTTATGAAACCTGTATCGCACTTTTTTTCCATACTTGATTTTGTTATTTGCTAGTAAAGCCTGAGTCAATTTTTCTCATGCGTGAAAGGTGTTCCTATAGAGCGTGCGTAGTAAGAGACAAGGCAAAGTCATGCTGGTGTCTGCTGATGTAGGGCCGGTACAGGCATAACTTACAATGATGATCACATGTATTTTTAAACGCTTTCGGTTTTAAAACACCGGCGGTGTGGGCCGTTCATTGCCTGGTAAAGCTCAACACTCAATAATGCTCATATCAATTTCAGATTTCCTCGTAATCTCATATGCTTGAAACAATGAAGGGGAGATAAAATATTATAAATTGCCCCGTGTTAAAAAAAAAAAACACGTTATTATTGATCCCAGACGTCTATTGAAATTGCTTTTTTTTCCGTGGGGGGGGGGGGGTACTCCCTTAATATGGCCTATATAGGTATGTGCGACCCCAAAGGGTATGGTTTTTCAGCCGTTTTGGTCATAAATGGGGTATCGATTTTAGCCATTTTGATCATTAATAGGGTCTGTTTCTACTCTAGTCTTGAATTAGGTTTGTTTTTAGAAGAAGCTACGTTTTCATCATTATTGATAAGACCGACCAACAAATTAAAAGCCCTTCACGATGCCTTTAGCATCAATATGAACTAGGGAACTAAGCATAAGGCAGGTCTGAAACAGGGTATTGGTTTAGGGTCAGGTCATAAATAGTGTAGGGAAAATCGCAGATTTTGGTCATAAATAAGGTAAGGGTTTAGGGGAGCGGGCCGCACACCCCCCCCCCCGGGCTTTTTTTTTTTTTTCTTTTTTTGAGGCCGTTTCAAGCACCGTTGGTTTCATTCACGTGAACCAAAAAAAGTGAGCACGTGATGGAAAACAATGGCCAAAGTTTGCAGCACAGCGGTAGCAAATACCGCGAAAGTACCAAGTTCGATGCAAATCTTGTTCATGCGATTGATTTTGCGTCTGTCGAACTCTTCTCTGTAACATATCTTGGATTGCATCTTGCTAGAAAGTGCGAAACTCAACAAACTTGCAAACAAACTGTGAAGCAACTTGCTTGGCGGCAGAGATTCACTCGCTACGCCCCTGATTACACGATCATAAATTCGTCATCACGTGATCACTTTTTGAATCACGTGAATGAAACCAACGGTACGTGCAAAGGCCTAAAAAACAAAAGCCATTTCAACAGGCGTCTGGGATCAATAGTAGTTTGGTAGTTTTCTTTCGTAGCCATAGCTAGCGTGGCCAACAGTAAAAAAGTAAAGGTAACTATACTTTGCTGGTTTTCCCAATTTGAATTTCCAGTAATCTCTCGCTATAAATAGCATTTTCTACATTATTTAAAATCGTAAGCCAAATTTATACAAATCTCAGTCTGTTAATTACCGTTTATGATTTCTGTTTGAATCTGGTTAAGTTTAAGACATTGCTGCGTAGCTTGTGGAATTCTGCACGCAAGGCACGAGAGCACCAGACGACAAATGAGAAGCCGCGGGGAAAATGGAGAAATTTTGCTACTGGCCTTGCTGCTTAAATAAAGAATTCGCGCTTAAAATCCTACCAGCAACGAAGGCTAATGCAACCGATGGCCCTCCTTTATGCATAAAGATCCCGGGACCAATGCTGTGAATGATATAAATTTTCATACGAGGAGCACGATATGTAGCAACATTTTTCACGTCTCATATAAGGAACTCGTTTCGATAAAATACTGAATTGCACATTCTTCTTTTTCACATTTCAGCTTATGGAGGGCCTTGAGTACCTTCACCGAAACAGAATTGTTCATCGTGACATTAAATCGGACAACATTCTCCTACAAAAAGTTGATGGTAAAACTATCGTGAAACTCACAGATTTTGGACTTGCACGTCGACTTCCGCAGGACTCTGACGTCATCAAATGTGACGTGCAAGGCACACCATTGTACCTCGCACCTGAAACAATTCTAGCCGATCCTATTGGTCCAGCGGTTGACATCTGGGCATGCGGAGTGATTCTGTTCTTGTTACTTGTGGGTTATCCACCATTCTGGCAAAATGATGACAGGAAATTGATGTTACTGATTGTTGAAGGATGCTACAATATGTCAGCGCGCTACTGGGACGAAGTGTCAGATGACGCTACAGATCTTGTCAAACGAATGCTTGTGGTTCATCCTCACAAGCGAGTAACAGCTTTTAAAGCTCTGAATCATCCGTGGATAACAGACTTTGAAGGAAATGAGGAGGAGACAAATGGACACTGTACAAATAATTTTATTTCAAGATAGGAAGCACAATCACCAAACCGTAATTGAGAAAGTCCTATTTTCCTAGTATCCGAGTTCAGCTATCCGCGAAAAAGTGATCGATATTGTCCGGAAGGTCAATAACTGAAAACAACCAATCAGATTGCTCGATTGCTAGCCTAATATTCAAGTCTTCGACCGGGTAATGTCCCGGATTATCTCGTCCAAAAACTCTTATTATATTTCTTTGTTCCTTGCTTTTTTGCGGAAAACGTCAGGCTCTCAAACAGAGTTGCGCTATTACATTTTATGTTGTCTTCACAGTTTGTTATGGTGGGATTCTTTTCTAACATTATCAGTCATGTAATAAATCTCTTATTAGCCAGTCGAACGTGCTTGGGAGTGTACTGCGACAATATCAACCCCTCGTCTGTCAATACCTCGTGCCGATATTCTCACAGTAGGTTCTGCGCACTTGGTTTTTCAGACCGGGCTTTTTTAATCTCTTACGACCAGGGCTGGGACAGATTCACCCTTACCCTCCTCCCCCCTCCCTTCGTAACGTCAAAAATATTTACGCAAGGACAACGAGACTCACATGGTATATAAGAGGTCAAAAGATCTCTGTTTTGCTGTAAGCAACATAGGATAAAGACGTCCCGTTATCCGAATAGCACCATTCTAGGTCAACTATCTTGAATTTTTTGATTTTCCAAAGCGCCAATAGTTACTCAAAAGTAAACAAAATCAATTAAACAATGCTAAAAATAAGACTAAAAAAGTAAAATTAACCACATGAAAGTTAATAAACGGCCATAGAAACATCAAGTTCCGAGAACAGTGAAATTTATGCCAAATTGTTAATGCTAACCCAGGATTAAAAGTTAACCGAAGTATTAATTTTTATTGAAAAAATTGTTTTTCAATGCTTATGTTTTGCGTTGTTTGTGTTGACTGAAACTAAAAACAGAAGGGCCAACAATGTAAACCAAAAACCTTACCGAAAAGTTTAAAAATTGAAATCAAAATTTTCGCTAATCCTGGGTTCTCTTAATCGGGCTCTGAACAATAAGGCCCTGATGGGAAAAAAATGACGCGAGTTTTTTAAGCCAATCGTGTAGTGTAGCAGACTCAAATAAAAACTACTCTGATCTGAGAGCACAAAGCATATCCTTACTGGTATCTTCGTAGTACGTTTATTCAATAGGAAACGTATAAAATCGCCAGTGCTTAATTGCTTGACTAGGTGAGCGAGTTATAAAATTCTACCTAATTCTATTATCATCAGAACAACATTCAGCACTATACTCAAAGATCACCAGGTCTAAATTATTTGTGTCATTGATAGAATTATGAAGTATTTTGACTGGAACAGGCGTCGCCGGGATAGTTTGGATCAGCGACCGATCGAATAACTCTGATAGTACCGAAGGCTTCGGTACTATCAGAAAAAAAGTTATTGACAGGGAAGCGACATGCAGGAATGTATATCAAATCGCTTCCATTTTTGCTCCAATCTTCTTTTAGTAGGCTAATGGTGGTCTGGCGGTTAGAATTCTGTAAGCATGCTTTGCTCTAGCTCTCACGGGTAATTTTTTCGCGGCTAGTAGACGATGATGTTTGGTTGGACGACGGGGACATTGACGGGTAAATTGCGAGGAAAGGAAAAATACCATATTTCATATTTTCTCGATTAAATGCCAGATCCCCCACGTAGATTTCGTAAATAAGACCCTCAAGGAATTTATATTCGAGTATAAGGTTTACATATAACTACAAGATATCTTAAAGCCCTAAAAATAATGAATAAAAACTCTAATAAACTTCAGGCTCGAATAAACTGCAAAAGTCCATAAACGCCTGATCCGTGAGCCCGGGGACGTTTAATCGAGAAAATACGGTACAGGGTATTGCGGAGAAGGTTAGTAAGTATCGCTCTCTAAATTGTTGTTCGGTAATGGTAAAAACAAACAAACAAACAAACAAACAAATCACAGATTGCCCTCTTTTATAATCCTTTATTTTTCTGTAAACCATAAATTTACACCCTTGTATAATAGCCAGAAATCATTTTGCGAACCGATGCAGCTACTAGTAATAGCGATTCAGTAACCTCCCTCTATCCACGTATTTTTTCCAAAGGAGTTATCCAGGACGGGAGCTTGACAAGGCGTTCAGATCAAAAATGCGCCAAAGAAACTGTGGTGCGTGTGCATGAAAGCTATCCCAGCCCAATGTGTGGCCGCCACCGTAATGACATCTCCAGCTTTAAGGTAGAACACCCCGCCTGTCGAATGTGCAAAGTCTGCGTTTCGTGTCGTGTGTGTTGGGTGGACCATAGCGACGATTTTGTTGTTAACAAGGAGAGAAATCCTTACGGGTTTCCCTCTATACCCGCGATAGTAAATTTGTTCGTAGATGTAGTACCGTCCAGAGATGGGCACTGTCAGTTTCCCGTCATGGTACTTCATACCGCCTGCAAGATGGCTGTAGGCAGACTTGAGATTCCAATCTTTAACAACTACAAAACATAACATGAATGATGTTTACTACATTCTGTTTTTAAACCTCTAATTATAAGTCTGCCACTTGTGAAATTATTCATGTTACTTTTATGGAATGTGCAAATCTAGACCAGTTATCTCTAGTTTCGCTGCTAAAGAAGAGTTTAAGACTGTCGTCATGCGCCCGTGATATACAATAAAAGGCGCCATGGAATTTCAAGAATGTTTGAACGAATGGGTTATTCTTAAGGTATCTGAGAAGGATGGGAAAGGGATGGAGCAATATTGCATTAATGAATTACACAAAAATATTGCCGGACACCGAAATAAGGGGTGGCGAATGGTCCTTCAAAAACCATGGGTCTCGCAAAATTTTTGCCGAATTTCACGCGTCTCGCAGTCTCGTTTTTTAAGCGGTTATGGGCATCTCGCGGTCTCGATTTTTTTCAAGGCTAAGAAAGTCGCGAAGTACCGATTTGTTCATTTTTTTATAGTAAAGTTTAATGACATCACAACATCTTAGAACCTGAACGTCTTGAGTTCGCATTTAAAGTCTCGGTCTTGCAATTGAAGAAATCAAAATGTCTCGGGCTCGCAAAGAAAAACGCTAATCTCGTCGTCTCGCAAAGTCTCGCATTTACCATTCGCCACCCCTAAAATAGACTGACTCTAACAAGAAGCGTGCTTGTGTCGGATACTATAATGAAAAGAAGAAAAGGCTAAAACGCCACATTTTAGCCTTTTCTTCTTTTCATCATAGTATCCGTCCCTTTCCTTTCTTCAACGCATCCATAAGACCACTAAAAATCCTCGCCATCAACTTTTACCTTCGTTTACTTTATAAGTGACATCTCCTCGATTAGTGGAGTCAATGTGCGCGGAAGGTTTCTTCGGATCCTATTCAAAGGTATGTTAGAAATACAACAGGTTTAGATGTAGTGGGCAGACTCGTACCAAGTCTTTTCGTGTGTGTGTGTGTGTGTGTGTGTGTGTGTGTGTGTTTTGTGGGACAGAAGATTGGATACGAGGGGTGGATTAAGGCGCGCAGGGTCTCATGGGATCCAGACTGCTTTCTCTTTGAAACTATCCATGTTGCACATGGAACTGGCTAGCTCAAAAGACCACCACAAACCGCATAATATCAAGCCAAGGTTTAATAATTATTCGATCTAAAAGAAATACATTTATAATTCGCAATCAGAACAAACACAAATAAATCTTTATCTCAAAGTTAAATTCAGAAAACTTGCATTTCAACTTACTTCTCTGGCGGGTAGTTACAGCAGTCGCAGTTTAGGGTTAGCACTGAGTCTTAAACAGATTCTCCAGGTGAGCGGGTTTAACAAACAGATTCTCCAGGTATGCGGGTTTAACAGACAGACTAAAATAACTTCTTTCTCACTTCGATTCTACTAAAAAACTGGTTTGAAACACAATAACCTAAGGCCTTTAAATCAGTGTATATAATTTATGTCAATCACGGTTCTTGTCATCAAATAAATCTGTCAATTAAGAGCCAACGCCTACTTGATCAACGAAGCAATCCAAGCTGACCTGTAATTAACGACTGGGTACGAGTCTGTGTAGTTGGCGGTAGATTACAATATTTTTCAGGACAACCAAGTAGGAGTCAACTTATATAAAAGTACATGTAAGTACGAGAAGTCTTGTTTATATGAACTAAAACATGGACCCCCCCAGCCAACACCAGTACCATCGTCACTTTTTTTTTAAACTATGCCTCCAAACACTTTGAAAAAAAAAACACACAAACAAACATAAATGGCATCTAGCCTGGATTCATTTTGGTAAACAATTTTAATTTGCTCTTCATAAAAAATGAGGACCTTATCCAAACTGGAGAGAGATTTCAAAACCTTATCAAAAAATCTACAGCAAACGACCTGTTCTTACCTGTAAACGACAGTTACAAGAAGATGTCCCAACATCTCCCTTTTCACCTTTGGCTCCGGAGTCACCTTTCGCGCCCTTTTCAGCCTATAATAACCGTCAAAAAATAAACATCGTATCAAAATCACTTAGCGCGTGTGATCCGGACGGAATCATCAGAAACTCTTACAAACTGACGAAAATATGAGAAAGTAAAGCAAAGCTAGGAATACTGCAACAAATTAATACGGACATTGTCTATATCAGCCACATAACCAAATTTTACAGGCTACCTAGGATTCACCGACAAAGTCCCTAGAATATATACAATTTGTGCTAGCCATGATATTTCTCATTTTAGGGTACATTTTTCTTACTTCCTTATTTCGTTAACCCAGCTGCTTACTGCTCCCAATGTTCCACTGAAGTACAATTACTGGGAAGATGAAATTAATTGTTTCTCTTACCTTAACACCGTCTCTGTATTTAGCGGCGTGGATGTTAATGTTGATTGGATTGCTTGGCGTTGCACATAACTTCTGCGAAGCAAACAAAACTGATCAGCAAATTTTGAACAGGAAGAGTTTGGCTGTGATAAATGGCTGCAGCAAGCCTCTCTTTCAACTAAGAGAGTGAAAAACGTGTGCATTGAAGGAGTTTTCTTTTCTTTTAAGCTATTTTGGTTAGCAATGCTTTAAGGTAATTAAGATAGGGTAATTACTCTAGTTTGAAAATCGACTATCTTACTCGGTTTCCAACTTGAATTCCGGCACGGCAGAAACAAAAGCTCACACAGGCGAGGGTAACGATGGCAAGAACGAACTTCATCTTTAGTAGAACAATCTTCACTCAACCGATACAAGTCAAGACTGAGTGCAAAGCGACGGATGTTTTGATTTATTGTCGATAATTGCAAGTAAAATCTTGAACGTAGGCTTAGCAAATAAAGGTCTCTACCTATTGTTTCAATGATGTGGTGAATTACTTGGTATGACTGGCTTGTCAATCATCCTATTCATGATTAGAAAATCAGGAACTTGAATTCCCTTCGTGTTGGGCGATTCACTTACGTTCGCTGTTTGCTACTATTAGACCAGACTAAAACTCTTCTCTTGTGTTATCTCAACAGGATTATTTCAGATATTTTGTTTTCAAATTAGTATTTTTCGTTAACTTTGTACTTTTTCCAAGGCTTTGAAATTTATAAATCTGGTTCAGTTAACTATCTCCTGTAACAAAGTATGGCACATTGGCTGCGCGATAAATAAACACGTGTACAACAGGTATTCACTCACAACCGTAGTTGATCCAGAATGAAAAAATAAAGTTAAAAGCTAGAAGGCTAGCTATAAAAGGGGTGTTAAAATGTCTTAGAACCGAAGATAAAAGTCACGCGAAATTTCGGAAGAAAAAAATAACAATTCATACGGCAAATTTGAACCATAACCCTGAAAAACGGTTACGAAAGAACTCCTCTTGTTCTCGCGATGTCACGAGAAGCGGTCATGAAGTCAACGTTTAAGCAACCTTCTGTTAAGAGCTTGGCATTGATGAAAGTGACCTTAAGTCAAAATTGATTCAAATAATACAATTTAATACTTTAGGATCTGCTTTACCAATTAAATAGTCATTATATTGTTACATGTTGTTGCCTGTGTAGAGCAATCCCCCATAATTCTAAATAGCAAGGTCTCTCTCTGGCAATCTTCAAAAATCTTTCGAGGGTGGCGAAGGAGGAAATTATAGTTTACAACTTAGAATCTCCGTTTCTGTTTTCCCAGTTTGTTTCTGCCGTTTCAGGGATATTTGTGTAATCCTGCATAGTTCGGTCTATCGCGCGTTTTTTGTCAAGGAGAGCTAAACGCGAACGCTACAGACATTCATATAGCAAAATCATTTTCCTAATTTCCCAGCTCTTGTTGCCTTTGCGAGAATCGTAACTGGCAGTTGTTCGTATCTAAACGAGAGTTTACAAATCCGAAAACAGCAACATAGTTTCTAAATCAGGGAAAGTCAAAGTCATACTTCTCAAAAAGGACTTAATCGGAATTTTAAGGTAGTTACAGAGCTCAATTAGAAATTAATATTCCACGGAAACTGCGAAATGTTGGGTGCTTTTCATTCTGTTCCTACTTAAAAAATGGATCGGTGGGTCTTAATTGGCGCCATAACCAAATTCTGATCAGTTTTTACTTAGTCGTTACAGACATCTTTCCTTAGTTCCTTGTCTTACTGCGGATAAAAGAGCGCACAAACATATTCCAGTTAGTGTGCGAGAGGATATCAATCACGCATGTCTTAGGGAGCATCTCTAGACCGTCATTTTGTCTTTCTCTCGCAAAGATGAAGCTTTATCCTTAGGCTTTTGGACCTTTTGACTTTGTGTTGGCAGTCGCTTCCCCCTTCGAATAATTACAGAACGATTCGTAAAGGAATATCAAAGAAGATTTCGATCACCTACAAGTTAAACGCGCGATCTCGCGAACTCTAGATCTTAGGATGGACTTTTATTTGATATTTTTTTCTCGTTTTGTCTGTTAATAACTACATTGTTCATTTGAGCGAGAATTAACTAAGGTGCGGAAGACTATGAAGCAGATAAAGCGAATCTAAAGTTTTTGGAAACGAAGGACAACAAAATGAGCTCGCCATATATAACAATATTTTCAACACGAATTTACATTGCATACAACAGTTAGTGACTGAGGTCCAGATCCACCAATTTTGCAGTAGGCTCAAGTATCGAGTATAAAAGCTTCTAGTGTATATTACCTGTATTTATGTTGCTTTCTGTCTAAATTATGTGTTCCCACCAAGTTACTCCACTACCGGCGTCCTTCATTCTCAACAACTGAATAAAAAATTCCGCAATCAGAGAGTACGTACATTGGTGTAAAAGCTATCCTCTTAAATTAATCAGAAATTCGAACAAAATTTAACAATTCCTCGGCATTATCTAATTTCTCAGTAATGTCGTTATATTAAACGGGATTAACGGAGAGGGTATCCCTATGGAAGCAGGATAGCTTAGAATCTGGCTTCTTGTACGTGAAGAAATACTCAACACAGATATTTGTAATAACTTTATGGATGAAACTACTGCATTGCGCCATTACTTTAAGCCTTTACTTACGAATCAAGCTAAGAACGTTCAGAAATGTTATAAAAATACTTTATTATATCTGTCTCGTCTTTAATTAAGGCTCTGTATCATGGGCACCTGCGTACGTCGACTTCGATTCAGCAAATCGTCACTTTTACAACTTTTCATTCAACCAAGCCCAAAAACAACATTGTGTAAAGACGCTCAACAAATGAAAACATCGGTTGTTAACGATCAAAGGATTGACGGAGAATAATCTTCATATCTAGGTGAGCTACACAGTACATTAAACAGTAAAATTGTGACCAGTTTTATTGTGTTAACATTTTTAAACCTTGGCCGCCATCGCTCAATTTGCAAAAAATTTGACTTGGTTCAATAGTAGTCACGTTATTGTAAATCCAAAACTGATTAGCGTCATTGCGCTATTGGAAATTTCAAAGACATCCATCTTCACTAAAAAACTGAAGTGAGTGATCCGTTATTTTATAGCAATCTCGATCACCGTCATTAATAAGAGCATTGAAAAATATTTGTTTCAAAAAATTTCCAGCTTGTTTGATCGATATGAGTGGAAATTTCGGTAATGAAATTATTTGTGTTTGACCGACCTATTTAATACTGGACCAGGCGAAAAGATCATTTGTTCAGTTGTAAAATTATTCGATGTTAAAGCATTTTGTACATCATAAAACTTTGCTCACAGTCATTTCCCGTTCTATTCACCGGCTAATGTACTCAGTTTTATTTCCCGAAGTATGGCAATCGCTGCGAAGGAACCAGCTTTTAATTAGAGAGTGCTATATACGCGTGCCTCTGCATTTTATTCAAATGACCTTTTCTTTTCGTTTAAAATTTTTTTTTTTGCACTTATTGCAATCCTGAGCTCGAGTGAAACAAATTTGAAATCAATGCAAGAGCAGGATTTTTAATTCTTGCTTTTATAATCTTGCTTTCATCGTAATCAGCAATGGTTCATCTGGATTACAGAAATGCATGAATTAGGACTGAGGGCCCATCCTTAGCGCCCGGCTTAGGCCGAAACCGAAATTTATCAAAAAAAGACTCGTGGATCAGTGGCAGTGGCAGTGATTATCAGTGTAGAATAATGCAGCAAAAAAAAAACACACACACACAAAAAACAAAAACAAAAAACAGAAAACAACAACAACAAGTTAAAAAAAAAAACCAAATACCAAATACAAAATCGAGATTTTTCTATTGTATTTTAATCGATTTTGCATTAAATTTTCATTTGCGCGGACCAAAATCATTCCGCAAACTACAAACGTCGATTCCAACTTCAGCGAATACAAAATATAGTTTACTTCAGGTTTTCTGTAAGCAAAATTAACGAAACTGTCACTTTTGACAACTGAGAAAATTGTCTTTTTCTCGTTGAACATATGTGAAAATCAAACACTCAGTTTCTTTTGATAACAAGGAAGCGTAGGCACCTCTTAGGGAAATTGGAACTGGGAAGAAAACTTTCTTATTGTTCAAATTATAACAAGTAGATCGACAAACGAACAAAAGGCACGGACCTGTTTGGGAGACAGTTGAAAGCGAAGATGACATGTCTGCCATTTTGTTACTTGATCTAATCGGTGTGTGTGTGACAATAATTAACATTTCGTATTGTTTTTCCAGTGTTTATTTGTATTGTCTCATCGTACAGCACGAAATTTTTACGCGAGTGCTATTTTAGGATTTAAGTTTTCATTTTTGCTCTTACTTGCTGTTGATTTTCCCTTCATTTTACTTTGCAGGGTCAAATTAAATTTTTCTTTAAGTCTTAGAGGAGAAGTAGGGGAGATATTAATTGGTGTGATTCGGTAATTTATTGAACGAAAGAAATGTCCACAGACGCAGAGGCCTAAGAATGTAAACTTTGCATTTAAGAGAGATATTGGTCATTTCTATCTCAGAAGTGTTTTCTGTCGAGCCAAATTATTTGGAAGCAACTATAATAATTGTGGGAACTTTCTTTCTGTTTAATCCTGGGATAACGTTAACAACTGATCACTCCATATGGTTAATAATACTTCCAAGAGATCTAATTAATTTGTATAATCTGGTGTTATAAGTCGTCCGTTTTATTATATCAGCCAATTTGAATTATTTATTTCCTCGTTTAATATTTCGATACCGTTTTGCATGGCCAGTTGCATTATTATAGAATTTCAAGACATTGAAAATCACTCACTAACTTCACTTGATTATTTAAAAGAAAGTACAAGGAACACTGTAACCGAAACTAGAGCGTATTTCTGTGTCCACTAGTTGATACTAATCCAGATCTCCATGAGCCAATACTGACGTCCGTCAAAGTGTACCATGGCTATTTTAAACTCGTGAGAAACTGGCGATCCATATGGACGGTAAACTACAGCGCGCGCCGAACGTTTTACATGGCAAACTGAAGAAACGAATGTTAAAAAGTTTTTCTTTAGGCTGTCAAACTTCAGTCAATATTGAGCCTAGTGATGTTTGCATGGTCGGAAATAAATAAGTCGCGGTGAAAATTATTCTGCAAAAAACATTTAGACTATTACGCGATGGCCGGATCGCAAAACGGTGTATTAATTTTGAAACATTTCAGTAAACGGATAAGCGGAAACTATTCTGGTAGTTTGCAAAACAATGAAACATTCTGATCAAGGGACTTTGAGACATATAGTCGTGCACATTCGATTGATTTTGGACGGTTTTGGATGTCTCGCGTCCAAGCGATGTAGCGCGTCCGGATTGAACAGAAGATATCTAAACCTCATATAAAATTAAAGCTTATAGAGCTGGTTATCAAACTATAGCACGAATTTTGAAATAAAATAAATTGTCGAATTTTTCACGACCTCTAAATGCGAGCGTCCGAATTACCTTTTGAAAGCTATAAGTCAAAGCGAATTTTGTTCCTCAGTTTCCAGACCCAAAGCGTTAAAAACACGTTTCTGCGTTTTTCCATATTCAGTTGCAGTGAAAAGTTACATTTGATAGTACAAAAATCACTCTCGTCGAAAAAGATATTTCGAGATAAAAACGTTTTTGCTGTTTCTGTGTTAAACAACCTTTTGATGCACCAGTTACTGGCGGATATTGTGAATATTATTCCAATTACTTTTTATTTTTACGGGAATAGCCCTTTTCACGGTTACCTTTGCTCATTTGCATTACAATAAAATCTAGTATGTATGAGGCAATTTCGGGCTATTTTGTAGTTTTAGCCCGAAATTGCTTCGCATCCACGTTGGATTACATTGTAATGCAAATGAGAAAAATTAACCGTGAAAAGGGCTATTCTGCATCTTAAAACCATCGGCCAAGTTGTAAAACTGCAAAAGCCAAAAACGAGTCTCTAACATCTAAGCTCAATGAACCAACGGTGGTTTTAACTAAAAAAAGCTTCGCTACGCAGCTCTCTTACCGCGAAGATTCCTGCTTTGATAGTTTTCCTCTCTCAGTTGTCTAATGGTCGATTGTGACTAAGCTGGCGACAACAACCCAATCTCCTCGCGCTCACTTTGCAGGTGGTGGTCACCAAGCTAGTCCTCACTGCAAGATGACCTTTGAACCTCATCCCAGGGTCCTCTCGGTGGTGCTTTTTGGACCGGCGGCTGGACATTTTGAGGACCATCGAGAAGACCCCGGGCACGAGGTTGAGGTTGGCCTCCTGAGGCCCTCCCGAAAAGCTGGACGCCTTCTGCAAATTTGTTTTACCCTTAACTAGTGCTGGGCGTGGTTGGATTTTCACAGTAGCGCCCCCCCCCCTCCCATATAATTCTCCCTCTCAATCATTATGAAGTCAAACTGTACAGCTTATCACTGAGTATTCCTTCTTTATTAAAATGTGTTTGAGTGTCTACGAATGATCACGCATTTGATTTTACTTTGTACTTTTTCCTTCGAGAACTCAAATGAATAAAATACACCATTGACATGGGTGCCAGTCTCTGACTTGTCAGCGACCATAATACTGATTAAAGGAAAACCATCCAATATAAACACGACAGAGAACATTTCCGGCCGACCATGTTAGAATCTCGTTATCAAAATCTAGAGCAAACACAAAATAAAATCCCATAAGCTGTCCCCTGACATCGAAAGGAAATTTAGAATTCTCCGAACAAATGCCACATTCCCTGCCTTTTTCTAGCTTTTCCCAAGTCCTTTCCGTAACCTTTGGCAACCATGTGACAAAGTGCACAGACATTTACAAACAAATGCTAGAAAAACTTTCCCAAGTAGACTATACATCGCTCTATGTGAAACCTTCCTTGATGTATACGAGACCCTTCTGTACAGAAATAATTACAATCAACAGTTACAAAGTTCGTCGCAACCGTATTTTTCGAGAAAAACAAATGAAATGCTGATAAAATACTCGAGCTCAAGGCGGGAAATTTTAGTACAACTTTTACAGCAAAACATACCTAAACGCAATGCTTCGCGGTTTAACGCTAGTTTTCGACTGTACGTATTATATTTGAAAAACGTTCATCGACGGAAGCCCATCAAGCGTCAGTGTCAATCACGCACTTAGGATGCCAATCAAAAGCGTTTCAAGAGATCAGCCTAAAACATCAACACTTCATGCCTCTGCCTTTGTCTCGAGCAATTTTCATCATCCTCAAGGTACATTCTTTCAAACTCCTCTCGGAAACCTCGTAGAGACGGCTGCTCAGAACAGCTTGGCGTGTTTAACAGTGAGTCAAAGAGCTTCTCCCAGATGGGACTCCAATGCCTAAAAAAATGATAGAGTAGCAAATGTTTCTTTAGTTAATCCTGATAGATCTATAATAAAGTGGTTTTACAAGCCTTTTGAGCGCGTCCCAAAGTACGAGTAGTTACTTCAGAAGCCAGCGTGAAACCGATTACTGGCAGTATGCATACCTTTTAAACGATTTCGTAATTTTCCATCTTCCCTTCTCGTCCTTGAAGACTTTCATGTAATCAAGAAATATGAAACAGTGAATTGTGCCCAATAAGCCGTAAGTATCGACCTGTAGGATGCAAAGAAGCGAGAGCCATTAGTCGGTACAAGAAAAGCCAGGCTGAGCCACAAAAATCACCTTTAATGTTACTAGCCACACCACTAAAGAACATCATTTTATATCAGTCAAATATTTCTTGCATTTTGATCGGTTCTTAGTTATAATTCCATCTATGATATGCGCCTGCAAGGAATCATGGTAGTTGCATTCATCATCTTGGACTGGGTATTTGTTTTGATGAATACAACTACCATGATTCCCTGCAGGCGTGTCTCTTGGAGCAAATGAGCTATTAGAGGACAGACGCATAGATGACGTCATGAAACAGTGTTTTTGTTTTGTATCTTTATTGTATAAAACAAATAGATTTCATACGTCTGTTCAGCAATAGATCACAGAAGACGTCAAAATGCGGTAAGGACATCAGTAACATACTCGGCTATTGCCTCGTCTGCCTCTTCTTACCACATTTTGACGTCAGCCGTGATCAATTACCGGACAGACGCACAGCAACATGGAATCTATTTGTTAAATTGTGACTTGTTGTAACAGAAGCCTCGCTACAAATAAAAAAAGAGTAGTCCCTCTATCGCTTAGTTTGTTGTTCGTGACGAGAAAGAAAACAGCGAGAAAAAAATGGCCTCACCCTCAAGATTTCACGCTGCCATTTTTTCCCTCGTGGTTTATTTACGGTCTCGCTCGACGGACTAAGCGAAAGAGGGACTACTCGTTGTCTACGCTACAAAAGAAAATCACACTAGTATTAAGAACATCTTTATTGTTAGTTGCAAGCTGGGTTCGTCAGGTACCTGTGTGGTCCAAGGTCTTGATTCTTTCATCTCTATGCACTGGAAATCTTCTGTGTAACAGTTTGTGTTGAATGTTGTTCCAGCTGGAAACAGAGTCATATCAATGCTACGACCAAAGTCTATCAACTTCAAGCAGGCGCCATCCAGAGTGTCTACATCACTGAAAACACAATCGGCGTTATTTTAGAGACGAGTTTTTTTTATCACGTAAATAATCGATAATACAGCACTTCCTAGAACAAATGCCCACTTTGAATAAAAGAACCAGCAGACAATGCCGCTATTCCCTCCCCTACCCAGTTGTCTTTTGCTATTACGGAGGGGCGGGGAAGGGAGGGGAGAGAAAGGGCAATTACCAGCTGAATTCGCGGTTTTTGTCACCTATGCTGCTAGGTAACATGACTTCTCATCCTTGCGATACACTAGCATGACAGTGTTCGTGATACTCGCGAGTACTCGCGATTGTTTTTGGATACAGACCGTGGGGGCTACAGCTGACAAGTAATCGATTATCGTATTAACAATAAAGAGATCTTATTGCCCAGAAAAAGGTGAAGCAACGACAAAAACAATACGCTTTGAGCAGACAACAACTCCAAAAGTCAGGGCGGGAATAGAAGCGTCTGATGGGAGAAGAACGAAAAAAAAAAAAAGAAAAAAAAGTTACCTATCCAAGACAAGGAAGTTGTCAGGTTTGATATCTCCGTGAATGACATCACAAGCGTGCAGGGTTTCTAAGATTGTCAACAGCGCGATAGTGTAATAAAACACCACTCCTTCCTCCATAGTCTTGTTCTTCACCTTGTATTTGTTCACCATGTCCTAAGGGAAAAGATCTCAAATGTAACCTTTGTGAAATATCACGGGATGAATTAAACTCAGCTATATAGCCTGAGTAGTGGGAAGCGCGGTGGCCTCATGGTTAGTGCGCTCGACTCCGGAGCAACGCCAAGCGGTCCGGGTTTGAGCCCTGGCCGAGGACACTGTGGTGTGTTGTTGGGCTCACGGTGCTCTCTTCATCTAGGTGTACAAATGGGTACTGGAGAATTTAATGCTGGGGGTAACCCTGCGATGGACCAGCATCCCATCCAGGGGGAGTATAAATATTCCTAGTCGCTTCATGCTACTGAAACCGGGATAAGCTCCGGCTTGATGAGCCACTTGGCTCGTATGCAGACTTTACTCACCCTACCTTTTATAACCTGAGCTTCAAGGGTCCCTTTTTGAACGCACAACATACTTCCCCTGTCAGACATCGGCGACTTGAACCGTGTAGTTCATGTCATTGGTTATTAATTGATTCAAAACCAAAAAGCAACGAATCCGTGAAAGGGGGGCGTTTACTTTTTGCCGGAAAAACCCCGTTGGGGTGACCCCGGGTCCGTACAAACTGGAACAAAAGAACTGCCTCCAAAGGTAGTTAGCGATTGAGATGTTTGGTTAATTGGTAAACAACCACAGTAATGCGTTGTCACAGTTTTGATTATCTAGTTTTCTTTTTCTAGCTTCCTCATAGTTGTAGAATGCATTTCTATATTTTCTATATTAACACTCTGGTTTAATCCAAAGTTTGTATAGTTTGTGCTATCCTGTTGCCTTATTACTAACACTACTTACCAAGATAGTACCAAGCGGTTTGTACTTATCCACCAAGACTGATGAATTAGAGTACACAAACGCTGCCATTGGATTCATAAACATCGCCAGCTGAGAAAAACAGAAAGCGGTTGAGTAAATTACCACGCTACAAACAGGTATTCTGCTAATGAAATTTGAACTTAATTGCCAGGTTTAGCATAACAGTGATTTGATTCTGTTACATAGAGTACATACTTGGAGGAAGTGGTATTTTGAGTAATTTTAGCCACGTCCAAAATTACCTTTAAATTGAAGGACCCCTAAAACTAAATAATAATAGTTTCTCATGATAGAAAAACGCTAAAGAGATAATAATAAACCATCAAGTAACAAGGATGGTTGAGGATGGAGAAGATTGTCACGGATCACAAACGACGACCTTGAAAAATTTAGGCTAAAGTTTTCAAGACGCGCAAAACCGTGACGTGGTTCCTTTAAGATTGCTCGAGCAGCGATAGACTTACCAGTTCTTTCGAGCAGCCACGCGCTTGAATTCTCATTTGAAGCTGTCTGCTTACATAGAACTCCCATTCGATCGAGATCCTCTGCACCTGTCGGTCGTCAAGTTAAGATATACAGTTCATGTAAATGAACGGGATGTTAGCATATGACCAAACGCTAAGTTAACACACAACAAAACTTTTCCGAGTTCCTGTTGTCTGGAACAAAACTATTCATATAGAAAGATGTCCCTCCTGCAGGTTCTTTTTTCATGCAAATCAAACTCATTTTCATATGAAAGGTTTTGCACGGGACTCGTTTTGAAATAGAGGCACAAGGTAACTCGAGAAGGCCTACTGGACAATCACGATCAGTCATGCAATGAGCCAATCACAACTCAAGGTGAATAAAGCGCGGGAAAAATGTCACGTCAAGATTGTTATTGGTCAGGTATCAGGTTCATGCAGCTTTCTGACAACGAACTGTAGTGAATATTATAGGTGAAGTGTATTTACTACCTTCAGCACTACGGCACTTTCGTCATCTGTTTCAAAATCATCTTCATCAGCATCTCCTCGTTTATTAGCCAAGTAAACTTTGGCAAAAGCTCCTGATCCTATCAGCTTTTCAACATGGTATGTGTCGTCGTCACCTTCAAATAAGTAACAATACATAAATCTAAAATTCAACTATGAAAACACCTTAAACTAACCCCTTCCTTAAATAAGATAAGATAAGATGAGACAAGATAAGAATAAAAATAAAAAAATCGACAGAACTAAGCTTTTGTCGAGGCCATCCCTTTGGCGAGGGAGTCTCTGCATGCTTAATAATTCTTAGAGCTCGTATACTGTTGCGCGAATTCCTCTTTGACTTATTTCATGCATTTCCTCGGCGCTCTACCTTAACCTAAGTGAGTAAAGTATGCTATTTTGTGGTTATTCTTTGGCTTGTAATTTTACACATCGCGAAAAAAGCTTGAATGTGCATAAGGTTATTGTGACAGCTCTGCTGAAAACGTATTTTCGTTAGTTGTTATTCCTGTTGCGTAAAGTGGCTTGGATAGACTCTCTAGAAGATCAGATAATTTCGCACTGACAAACTAACATGTGTAATTGCAAACCTACCTAAACTAACTGAGGCATTGGAAACGATCCTTGGAACTTCTTTGCTTGTCGTAACAAATCCTTCATACGTCGACAGAGGAGGATTTATCCTTTGAAGAAAATCGTTAACAACGTCGCCAGCGAAAGGGTTGACCACAGAACAACCACCGTTGTTCGCCTCTGGAGCAGTATCGGTTTGGCAAATGCTTGTCTCTTCTTGTATCTTACTCAGTTCTAAACCATTGTGCTGCGACGCACTGGCGGAGCAGGAAACTCGCCTGGATGATCCATTGGAAGAATGGCTGGAATTTGTAGATTTGGAATCCTCGTGGCTTCCCTCGAATATTGGACTCAGTACTTTACTGGGAGTTGACATGAAGCTACCACCTGCTTGAGCCCCATCCGCGTGCGCGGAAGAGAATTCTCCTCCGTCAGCAGCCAAGTCATTCAATTCTGGCATTTCATTGGTTGGGCGAATTGTGCTCCATGGAATGCTGGGAAGTGACATTGGACCAATCCCATTGCAGAACGGAGTCGAGGCCATGCGTGCCGCGGTAGCAAAGCTTCCAGAGACGATGCTCTGATCGTGAGTGAAATCCGCCAGGGACACCTCGCTGGTTTTATCCTGTGGCTGCAAAGGCTGATAATTCTTGCGTGGTGCATTTTCATCGCATTCCAAGTTTTCCATCAGCTCGTCTTGCTCATCGTCAGCATCAACTGGACAGATTGGAATTCCCACGGACGGCTGAAGGATGCCGGCCAAGGGTCGGTGGGTTGGTTCTTGATGGATACCTGTTGGTGGCCTGTCATTGAAATAGAACAATAAGATAACCTAAGGCAATTGCTTCTAACATAAAACAAGATACAAGTAGTATCAGCATAAATTGTGGCTTTTCGCCCGAATAAAGAGTCGTTAAAAAGAGCTACGTCACGGTTTGCGCATCTCGAAAACTTTAGCCTAGATTTTTCAAGTTCGTTGTTAAAATCCGCGTTAATCTCCTCCATCCTTAACCATCTTTGTTCCTTTATGGTTTATTACTATCTCTTTGGTGTTTTTCCATCTAAGTAAACTACTATTTTCAGGTTTCCTTCAATTTAAAGGTAATTTTGTACATGGCCAAAATAACTCAAAGTACCGTGACTGAAATCCGTAACTACTTTCTTCTTCTGCAAGACAGATACATGTATCTGAGATTCGACCTGATAGATTCCACAGTCATACGTTTAATTACACATCTACACCAGGATCCGTGTAGAGTGTGTTTGATTCTTCTTTACTTACACATGGAAATTAACAAAAATGACCTCCTGAGCCATGGAATCAGCATGGAAACTTGTTAGGTCGAATCTCAAACAACTCTAGTCGAGCGGGTTAGTACTGTCGAGACAAATCATTTTCAGAATTACAGAGTGAGAGAGGTAGAGCAACAGATGTAAATTGTCCAAACATACATGTTTTCTTTATCTTCGGGTCCGTTCTCTGAATTCTCTACTTCGTCGCCTCTCTTATCAGCAGCAGTCTCATCGTAAATAGCAAACCCAGCACTGCTTCCGAGGCCACCTTCAATGAAAGACGTAGAATGAAGGCATTGTTTTTATTTATGATATGACACAAATTTAGTTGAGTATTATCTTCTGTGACATGTATGTATTACTATACTTGTATACTTACTATACCAAATATATTTAGTGACAAATGCAGATTTATCACCAATAAATTGTGAATAAGTGTAATTCAGGTTAAGCCAGCAGGTTCACACCCTCTGCTTGGGGTAGTCAGATGGTTTTGCAAGGGTTTCTGGACCTTCAAGTTTTAAAGGTCAGGTCATATCTTTTGTGTTGCATCACATTTATGTTACAACCATTTGTCCCCAACTCATCTCTCCCCTTATTGTGTAGTTCCAGAAAATATCCATACCTCCCCCACAGAAGGGAATTTTTCTAACACCTGCCCACCCCTCTGGAAATTCCGATTGAGCTTCATACATTTTCTTTAAATTTTTTGGTCTTACAGAACCCCCCCACCCCTCAGGAAATTCCAATCCTTCTGTGGGGGGAGTATGTTCAGTTCTGGAACTGAACATTATGGGTAAGAATAAATTAAAAGTAAAAATTTTCTCCATTGAATAAAAAGATTCCAGCAGTGTGATGGCACCTGGTGGTTGCCGTTGTTATGGTTATCCCCCATAGATGTACATGTATCATTGCTTTTTCCCAGTTATCAATAATTATGAGTAACATTGAGACAATTTGGATTTGAAATTTTGAACCTACCCATTCCACCAAAACCGGTTGAAAATGGGTTGACAGTGGTGCAGTCATCATTGCTGAAAGCTGCTTCAAAGTCTTTGTCCATCTGATCCATTGGCTGCTGAGCAACGCCCAAAGTCAAGTCACGTTCTGAGTCAAGAGGCCCACTAAACATGTCCCCCACTACCATTAAAGCCTGTTTTGTGAACAATGTTGGCGATGGACCTGTCAGATTGGAATTGTTAAAATCCCCAGACCTGTTGGCATCTGGAGTTCTAAGTGCCATTTTAAATTTGTCAGTAGTCACTGGATTGCCGTTGTTTGGCGTATGTGTGAACACTGAATCATTGAATTGAGTGGCCCCCGCATGTAAAATTACAGGAGTTTTTACTTCATTGACAGGTTTACAAGACACATTTTCCACATCATTGCAACTGGAGAGGTCAAGACGCCTGCTTCCTTGTGGAGGGCGTAAATTGTTTGTAGTTAACTGATCTTGATGTTGTCTGACTTTGACAGGTTGGAATGCTGATTTTTGGTATCCACACTGCAAAGTACTTGGCGGCATGGCATGAACTGACTCAGGGCAGCTTGTAAATGTGTTTAAATTCTCTGCAGAGGGATATGAAGCATTGTGTGGATCTGCAAAGGCAAGACCACGTCTAGCAACAGGTTCAGCACCCACACTGTGGAAGAAATGAGCAGACTTAAATTTCACTAATTTTGATTGCCATTGTGTCCACCCACAAGAGTTTAATAACCTTTTTTCAGAAGTTTGGCTACACAAAGTTGGGGAGCTGTGACAAAATGACAAAGAAAAAACAAATGAAAAACAACAAGAACAACATCAAAAAACAAACAAGAAAACAAATAAGGGGTAATACCAATTGACTAATACATGTACCTGGAACAGGGGGTGAGGGGCAGGCAACAGGACAGGACACATACAGACAACAAGATACTGACTGAAATGCGTTTGTTTAGAGGTATGTACAGCAATGTACCATCACTAGCAAAAATGTTTTGGTAAAAGCAAAAGATGTCTGTCAAACTCACTTGTTAGCCTGCTAAATATGTACATCACTGGCCAGACCTGCGAAGAAAACCTAATAATGTACCTGTGACTTGGCGGCATAGAACGAAGATATCCATCGGTAGTTGCGGCACCTGATGTCTTAACTACACTCTTTTGGCAACTTCCAATCTCCATGGCGCAGGGCTCATTACCACGACATAAGCTCTGATCTCCTGCCATCTGCTGTGCACTGGAAGGCACACTTCCAGATAGCACCTTTTGGGCCCCTTGCTGTACATGTAGATTTGTTGAAGTCCCCTGTGTCTTCAAACGAGCAAAATATCTTCTGGCGAGAATTTCTTCGTACTGAAACTCACCCTCAAGTAAGGAGTAAACCTCCCTTTTTGGGTACATGTATCTAACATTTTCTGGTTGCTTATCAATAACTGGTGGTGTGTATGTCCCATCCCTTATCTTGGAAAATATCCGAGCAGCATGAAGCTCTTCAAAGGAAAATTCCTGTGTTCCTGCATAAATCTTTTCCTTGCAATACATAACTCTGCTCTTCTGGCCCTCTGCATTTTCTGGCTATAAGTGAACAGATGAGCCAAGGTAAGTGCTTTTTGAAGTGTTTCTACTCAATAAATTTCTTTTGAATCAGATACTAGTATGATCCATGCATTACAAGAGAACAGTCCTTAGGCGTACATGACATAGTCAATGATCAAGGGTTTGTCAAACTTGGAAGTTTTCCGATGTGAGATAATCAACACAGAGCAAAAAGATGGATTGACTTCTTTTCTTATGTTGAATGTTTTAGAAGCAAAGATCTTTCAATATGATTGTCTAGAATATAATGTGAGACAAAATAACTGGATTGATCGTCAACACAGAGAAATGTAGTTGCCATTATGGTGACTAAACCAGAATTTTTGCTGAATTTTGGTCGCCAAGGATGAAATGTTAGTTACATTGGTGACCGTATTGGTCACAATTTCGAACCCTGGGATGGCTTCTAAAATACTATGCCTGGTTAAGCCTGTTGTCTTGTAAAAGAAAAGGGCCAAATTGGCCCCTTCTTCAATTTTCTGGGGGCCATCTCTGATTGCAATGTGGGATTCCCGCAATGGCGCGCTCTGGCGGAAACACTGATTGTTTATAATAAATTGTTGTTCTACGCTTTTACCTCCAATGAATATAAAAATGTAATGTACACATGTACAGCAAATTTACCTTATTTCTAAGAGCATCCATCACTGAAGGTTTGTCTGGTTTCCTAGAGCTCAACACTTTGTCAAACTGCGAAACATGCTGAGGAGTGGGGGGAGGGTGGTTGGTAATGTCATCGTCCACATGGACAAAGAAAGCAGGCTTGTGTGGAATGTCATTAGTAGGTACAGATGGTTGATGTCTTTGAGAAACCTAAAATGAAATTATAGAATGACATGTGTCACTTAATAATGACCAGTGGCTAAATAGAAATCAGCAGTCATTGATAAAAATAATTATGTGCACTTGGTTTCACATCTGTACCTCTGCGCAAGAAGCATCCCAGATATCAGTGGCAAAATATTATACAAGTTGACAGTCAGAGGGAATGTGCATGTAATTAATAAATGTACTATATACATGTACATGTACAGTAGGTTGTAGCTCTTCAAAGACCTGTGTAGTGTCACTCCAGCTATGTCAGAACATATTACATTTTTCAGCTTGAATTTTACACATATCTTGATTTAGCCTGATCAAGGCTATTGGGTAGTTTGGGATGAGCAAAATGGTGGGTGAGTGATGTACATGTAGATGCTTTTTGTTCATCCCACTAACTCATCCCACTAACTCATCCCACTGAAGGCCAAAAAAAATGTTAATAAACACTAAGCACAAATTGTTTGTACACTGTAATGTACATAATGCATGTAAGTATGTAACACCACTGTACAATGTACATGTATGTAGATGAATACAAAGTAAACTACAGTGTACATGTATGTATTTTGTTGGCTCTACCTTTGCATCAGTCCATTTCCCTGGCTTCTGAGTGTTTTCCCTTTTTATCACTGGTTCAGTGGGTGGCATTTGCCACTCCCCTGTAGATGGGGGTAACGAGCTTTGTATACCAGGATCTTCATCACAGAATATCTTGAAGCCATTACTGGCTGAGTTTGAAGTTGGCATGGCAACACTGATCCCACCTTTTTTAGCTGAAAAAAAAAAGGTGGCGAGACAATTACAAATTACTTCTGCAATCAATAATTAAATATATTTAAAAGAGCCTGCACTATTCAATAAAGATAACCTCTGTGCCTACATGTGCAGGTTCATACAAGTTGTTAGTAGCTAAACAAGCCAGAGAATAGAATGAAAATGTTCCACCTTCACCACCTCAAAAAAGGTCTGACTGCAAGTGTTGGTTCATACACTGTTAGTAGTTTTTATTGGGAAAAACTGCTTTTATTATTGAAAAAAAAAGCATGTACACAAGCCACAGAATAAATGATTATTTAATGTTCTGCCTTCTTCACCTAAGTCTGATTATGCAGGCTACTGTACCTGACTATTGTGTATGTAGGCTATACTGTACCTTACCATAAGTGTTATTTTTGTGATTGTGCAGTTCCAGAAAACATCCATACTCCCTCCACAGAAGGGATTGGAATTGGGGGTGGGGGTTCTCTAAGACCAAAACATTTAAAGAAATGTATCAAGCTTAATTGAAATGTGCCTTTCGTGGGGGAGGTAATTAAGATATTTTCTGGAACTACACATTATAATTAATGTTTACTACACTATAAGGCTAAAGAATTATTAACAGGAATGTCAATAATTAAGGGTCGTAACCTGTAACGCATGTTACAGCAGAGCAGGGTTTTAGCCAGATGGGTGTCCAGGCTGTGGATGGCCACTTTCTAAAGAAAATTGTTTTATCTTTCATAATTATGTTGCCTATTTTTATAAATTGCTCATTTGAGCAGGCCCTATAGCATACTTTGGACGGCTTGCAGCAGAGTATGCTTGATCACCCTTGATGCCACTGATCAACTTGCCTGTTGTCGATACAGTTCATAAAGTACACATCATAGTAAGTTTGCTACCGGTAAGAAAATCTACGCTACATGTGAATCAAAACTTAATGACAGCTGTGTATTAACAAAGCACATGTGGGTGCCTTGTGCAATAACTTACAAAGAGTGGCATTTCCAGTTCGCTTAGTCCCAACAGTTCCTTTCTTCCCTTGACGTTTTAAGCCTCCAAGAGTTGTTCTCTGAGGTCCAGACTCCTCTGCTAATGACACTTGTTGAAGTCCGTTTGAAACTTTTTCAGCCAGACGTAACTCAAACGCTCTGCAACATAAAGGTGATGACAATCATATCTTGGTCAACAACAATGTGCAACAATCAAGTTATAAAAGAGTATTTACATTTTGATACATCCCAAATAGGCTCTTTATTATTAGCTATTTTATAATTATTAGCTGAGAGTGAGGTCTTTACTGGAAAATCTCAAACTGAGACCTTGCCTTGTTGACCAGGTGATAGCGAGGTCAATACCGTGAGGCCAACGTTTAAGATTTTTCCATTATGACCAAACTTTGTTTTTGGAGGCCTGTAATCTGCCTCTGGGCGTCACGGGAGAATAGTGCCTTAGAATTAGCCAATCTGAGCTCTAGATAGTCAAACAAGATGGGCAAAATCATCCCCACAGCTGGTCAATTTGCCTGACGCCCAGCCCTTAATGGAGCCCCTGGGTGTGACTGTCATACATGTACATGTATGATATTTGTGTTTTATTTGATTTGATTGAAACATTTCTGTCAGTAGTGCTTGTTCTGCATGGAAGGGTTTGTGCATTAAATGTCATTAAACATGAATGTATTCTTACTTGTGTTGCTTTCGCAATCTGTCCACTGGTTGAGCATTTTTGTTAATCCCCAAGTTAAATACTTCATCAGCTTTGTGATAGTCTTCAAGACTCTCAAGCAGCTTGGCCCATGATTCATAAAACAAAGCCAGACCACTGCATACTTGTTGACTGTGCATGTAGTTGAAAATATCTAAAGGTTCTGTGCAGATGTCAGTCTAAAAAAAAATACAGAAGTTATTATTTTGATATCAGTAAAGCTGAGATAAATACAGATAAAAATATCCAAGGCTTTCCTGTATTCTGATTGGCTGTATTTTCTATGGCACGGTATAAATTTACTCATACATACGAGCTCCAACAATTTTGCGGGATTCAGTTTCTCTTCCTGGAAAATATACATTTATGTCTTACCAACTGGCATCACTGACAAGCCAGCTTTTAGCTGACTCTTTGCATCGCTGTACTTCAACTTTTAGTTTGGTTGGCAATGGGATATATGAAACATACCATTATGTCCATATTTTTACATTGTACATGTATGTCAGTTTTATTTACATGTAGTGTATTTGATCTACAGGTAATTAAAACCTCAGTCAGGGAATTTTTGGCTATATTATTGATAGTAAAATCGATTTTACTCACATAACGAATCCAAACTTTCGCGTATCGTTCATCATCCTTGTATCTTTCCTCATCTTTGAAAGTTGTTATACAACGCTCAAGTAAACTTCCCAGATCTTTTCCTCCTTTAGGAAAGTTTTCACCCGTCCATACAATGTACCTTGATAATATAAATCAAAACAGGGTATCGTCAGGCAGAAATTAATATTCTTACCTTGCATGTTGCACGTGAAGCAAGATATTTGCAAACTACATGGTATCTGTCGCATACCTGTACCAGATATCTAAAGGGTCTTCACCTTCGTAAGTTCTGATCTGCGCTTCAAATTCTCTGAAAAGATGCAAAAATATAACTTAAAATTCATCTGTTCAATTGACCAGCCTTTGGTTTTGAAGATGTATAGGAAACTACTCACCGTTTCTCCTTGTAAATACGCGTTTGATCGACAGAACTTGGAGCAAGAGCGACCGCCAAGTTCGCCATCTTGCGACCTTGTTTCATGGGCTGCACGTTCTCTTTGCTCAACTCCCATTCGTTAGCACCGAAGGAATTGGAACTTGCGTCCATCTTTATAAAATCTGCAACCTTTTAAAAACCGAATCAGCGACGAAAGAGACTAAATTTCAAGTTTTAAAATGGACAAAGAACCGAACATCGGCGATCGGGCGTTGAGTTCAAAATTTCCCGCCGTGTTACCGCTGTGCGTTTTGATCGAAGGCAGGTGACAAGTGTACCGAGAGCATTGTGGGTAGGCAGTGATTCGGATTCAACATGGCGGAAAAACATGCGCTCGATTGCAGTGATAGCAGTTATGCCGAAGGTGGGTACGAAAATGGCAGTTTCAAGCGGCAAAGAGTTGATTCAGGAGCTGCGGAAGGATACGAACAAAGATCTTACCAAGACTCTGGAGGTCGTAGCAATCCGCATTATACGGAACCCTCGCCAGTAGTTCATGTCCGTGGTATTGCGGACGAAGCCCGCGAACAAGATCTGTTGCATGCTCTTTCATCGTTCGGTACCATCAGGTATGTGAGATATGGTTATCAGTATGTTGTTTTTTTCAGGAGACAGTAATGATGTGCAGTTCTTGCCTTTCAAAAAAAAAAAAATCGAAGCTCCACAGGCAGCGAACTGCTGGCAAATCAAAATATTTATCGCCACCGGCTGCATAGGAAATTGACCTTCTGAAGTTGAATGGTTTCTTTAATTGTAAACTTGTGATAGCTTGAATTTATTCTTCTCTCGCTGATATTATTTATTTTATTTCAGTTGTGTAACGATGATGCCGAAGCTGCGACAAGCGTTGGTGGAATTTGAAGTGAGGGAATAAAACATTAGAGCATTGATATGGAATTTTTTTCTTTCCGAACAGGGACTGTTGTAATATTTTCAAATTAGCCATATTCGCTTTCGTGCTCGTCTTAGTAAGGAAGCTACAGTCTTGCTGAATCTGAAAGAGTTGCTGTACATTAAATACAACAGTTGTGGATAACTTGAACTTAAAATCCTCCTTTTTTGTCATGTTTACAACAACTTTTTTGGCTTTGTTCCTGCTAGTACGATCTTTTTTGAAAGCAGATGGCATGACCTTGTGACAAGCATGTTAATATTGTTCATATATTAGTCACGCGTTTTTGATCACATGAAAGGCTCTTAAATTTATCGTGAGTAGGGCAGCTTACATTCTCCATGTATGCACTGGGATTGTGAAACTCATTCCGTGGTATAAAGCAAATTGCAGGAGACCTCAAGATAATATTTTTTAAATCTTGAAAAATGCTGGGCTTAAAATAAAAATGTGGTGTTGTTTTCAATGAAATGAATGGATTCCCCACACCCTCAACAGAGGGATTTTTATCCCTTATACTGCTAATTTTCTTTGAAATGTCATGCAAACATCAGGCAATACTTAGCTTTTGTCTTGTTTTTCTTATTCCAGGACATTTCATCTGCAAAGTCCCTCATGGGATATACTCAGGTGACACTGCAAAAATTCAATTTATTCCTTGCAGTAATGAAAGTGCTGAGATGTTGACGGCAGTAAGGGCAGTATGCTAACATTCGTATGAAGACAGTTGATGTAGGAGAATTGACTAAAACTACTTCAGAAACCCAGCAACTATTGATATTTTGGGGCGAAAATTTTAATTTCTTGCAAATGAGATATTCACAGCTGGCGAATTGATTGATCAAGTGTCATAGATCTGCAGATATGTGTAAGGAAAGCCTTAACAATGATCTACATGTATGCTTACGTACTTACTGCCCATCATACCAAAATGGCCTTTCTACAATGTATATACAGTCGTAGCTATATCTAAAGATATATTGCAGTCCTAGTATCTGCATGAATAGTCTAATATGAACTTTTTTGATACTATGGTTGTGTGAAAAAGGTGGGAATGGCCCATAGGTTACTATGGCTCAAACTTCCGACAGTTTTTATAGATTTTTTTTCTTGATAGCAAATGTCGGTGGCACTGTAGGAAAAAGTTCATTGTTACATGTATGTGATACAGAATGTATTTGTAACCATGTAATATAACAAATTGATAATAATTTTCTGTTATTTTGTTTTTCATTTCTTTTTTCTTGATAGCAAATGTAAGTGGCAGTGCAGAACCATGTTCAGTGTTATGTGATATGTGTAGCCATGTTATACTGCAAGTATTGATTATTAATTTTCTGTTATTTCTACTTTAGAGTGGACAGACTATTGTTTTACGTGGAAGACCCGCGTATTTCAATTACTCGAAAAGCAAGAGTATATCAAAGTAAGTTATATATATGTTCATGCTAAAGACATAAATCACAATAATAAATTGCAATCAGTTGTTCATTTATTCTGCGGTTGTTGTTTTTTTGGTAACAACTTTCAGACCAGAAACATCCCTGTATACATGTAGAAAGCTATAGCGTAACTTGCCACAGTATGTGTGTGAAAGTCATGAACCAGTAAAGAATTGGTTCTTGCTTAGTGTGTGTGTATCAAGTTATGGCTGCCACGGAAAGTTTTGGAGAGCACAAGAAAAGCATAAGAGTTGCTGAAGGTGCAGCTGAGACCAACTCGATGCCTGAATAGAAATTAGGTAGACTGAACCAGCATGCATGCTTTGTTGTAATATAAAATAATATCATTTCTTATGTTCATTATAAACTTGCTACAGGAACCTCTCCGTACAGCAGGAGCTTCCCGTGAACAGAATTCTTTTGATCACCGTAATTAATCCCCAATATCCAATCACGACAGTAAGTGAAAGTTATGTAGTTATGTAGCACTTTTCTGCTGTCTGTCAATCAAACTTCACCATCCCTTTTTTGTGTTTTTGTTCAAAGTGCATCATGCAATGGAAGTGTGCACTTGGTTAAAAGATGAATAGCGTTGTACAGTACATGTGCATGTGTGTCCAATGGTTAAGTTTACTCCCACCAGCAAGAAATTGTAATTGTGAACAGATTGGACCACAGTTTAACAATTTGAAAATGTTTTAATTCTCTACTTGTGAGAAGCTTTGCTGAACTGAATTTTGTTTTCAATCAATTTTAAAAGTCAACGCAGGATATGAAGGTTTTTTTCACATGCTTATTACTCAAGAATGTTTAACGTACAAGCTTCATACTATGTGAATTAATTACTTGTTTTATTATGCTTGCTGTAAAAAAAATATATTCTTTGACATTTTTGTTTGCAGGACATTCTTCACACTATCTTCAGTAAACAAGGTCATGTCTTAAGGATTGTCATCTTCAGAAAAAGTGGATTACAGGCAATGGTCGAGTATCCTTTTGCTCTTGTGCAATGTATTCACAAAGCAGGAAGAGAAGTCGTGAGCTTCCCAGTGTAACAGGATCATAATTGAGATCAGGGTTGTTCTGTATCTGCAGGGAAGTGGCCAAGAAAAACTGAAGGTCTCTCATTAGCAAACCCAGCCAGCTTTTGTGGCCTCCATTAGGTATTAAAGATTTTCCTGCATAGAGATGGTCAAATTGGGAGAGCAGAATTACTGTTCTCAGAGTTAGCCAATTTGTGCAATACCTGGCCTTTAATAAAACCCCTGCTTTCAATCCTTTCAAAGCAAGACATGCATAAGAAGTTTGACTGTGTGATTTTATATTTATCTGAACAGCACATTAATAGTAATGTAAAAAGTAATGTTCATTTTCTAATAATGCACTTGCCAAAAAATAAAAAAATAAAAAATAAAAAATACTCAATTCCAGTTGGCTAAGAGTGGTGCAATTCAAGTGTACAGCCATGCAAGTTATAACGAATATATCTGAAGTTAGTACTAAGGTATAATGTTTTTTGAGCAGTTCCAAAGATCACCTAAACCCTTTCAAGGAATAGCAAATATCACCCACTGAGTCGCCAACTTTCTTTTCTAGATGGAGATTTGTGTGATTACCTGTACTAATTGCATGATCACCAGTTGTTAAAACACATTTTACCTTGACCACTGCTGTACTGTTCAACAGATTTGCGTCTGTGGACCAAGCACAACAAGCCAAAGATGCCTTGAATGGAGCTGATATTTACACTGGCTGTAACACACTGAAAATAGAATACTCAAGGGTATTGTAATAAACTTCATGCAGTTTAATGCTTCTCTTTCTTCATTTCTGAGTCCTGGTAAATTTCAAATTCAGGGAATTTGTGATGATTCTATCAAACAATATTTGCCTCTGACAATATTAAGATCATGACAGTGTTTTGTGGTTAGTAACATGATTTTAACCTTTAGTTACCAGTCTCCTCAGTAGCTGCAGACATTTCTGATGTTATTGCTTCATATTTTTCCATATTGGGTTTAATATTAATGGGGGAAATTTATCAAACACTTAGTTAAACAGTATTTGACCACATTTTCAAACACTTCAAAGTTCTTCAAAAATTCAACAATTTGTACTGTAGCAAAACACAAGATGTTACATGTAATACTTTTATTTACAGGCCACCTCACTTAATGTTTACAAGAATGATGAAGAAACATTTGATTATACAGAAGACAAGGCATATGGTAAATATATTAGTTCACTCTGCTGTAATCTCTCATTTATAAGATTTAATACATTTAAGTTTGGAATTGGCATTGACTGCATTGGGACTCACCAATACACTTGGGTGGTCTCCCTTTTAAAAATTGTTTTAAATTTATGAATTTATTTTTGAATTTACTGTTTAAAAAAGAGAGTGTCAAAAAACTGGTTGACAGATGGCACTTATATATTTATACATGTATTTAATGTAAATGAATTGCATGGAAGATAACTGACTGAAATGAGCCACTCTTTATAAGAACAAATTATTCAAAATCTAGTCTGTGATGAAACATTGTCTCAAGTGTCAAAAATACAGTGCACGACAAGTACTACATTTACGTTCTCAAAAAATCCATTAAATCAAAAAACCAAAGCCACAAAAGTGTTTGCTGAAGGAAACCAAAGCATCAAAATCAATTGCATGCATATGTTGTCAGTCTTTTGACTCACTGAGAGCATTTGAATGTCTCTTGAACTGTATAGTTGTATTTGACACAATTTTGTGAATGTCCAGTGCTGTGTTACTATGTTACCGTGTTTACAGTGTACAGTACAGTACATGCATGTTAAGAATATTGCTTTGATCTGTTATCAAGAGCTACATGTATTGCTGTGTCTCATTCCAAATACAATGTAATGGTGGGCAACTTCTTTCGTATAATTACCTTAAGTTATGACCAAATTTTAAGCAAAAAAAAAAAAAAAAGAGGACTAAAATGTGAATGTATTTATCGTTACCAGTATGTCTTTTTATAACATTTATTTGTAAATACATTGTACTCTTTTTTATAAGAAAAATACTAATTCTCTTGATTTCCAAGCTTACAACAAGCCCCACTGCGCTTTAAATCAGTCAATTTTTCCATACATGCCAGTCTTAGTTCTAGTTTGATGCAGAGTAGAGGGCTGATGAAAAGCCAGCAGGGTTTAAGTAAGTCCTTAAAGGTACTGCATTTAGGTTTTCTGTATTCCAGTGTTTTTTTTCTTCGCACATACCAAATTATTCAAGGCCTTTGATTTGTATAGCCATTTCATTGTTAAGATACAGCATGCATTTTAGAATTATTGTTTTTCTCCCACCTTGCACATCAAAATGGCAAGGAAAAATAAGAGATTCATACAGCTGCAATGTTATTTTTGCCATATAATTCTAAAAAAAATAAAATAAAATTCCATTATTCATTATCAGTGAATTAAAAAAAAAAACCATCAGAATTTTAATCCAGTTGGTGTTACAGTCATGCAGTTGTAAAGGTTACACAGCTTTTAAGGCCACAATATGAAACTCAGTATGTGAAAGCCTGCATTTCAATCTAAGGATGCACACTTTGAACTTTGCTTCGCCAACAAATTTTTTCGCTCAAGTGGTCGTCATCATACATATACATGTACATTCACTCCCGACCACTGGCAATTTCTAAAACAATTGATTCATGCTTTTAGTTTTACATAATCAAATTTTGATGTACTTGGGAAGATGGGAGAACACTCAGGAATCTAAAGTTGCTTTCAGCTGTGCCTGTCTGCATACAGTAGGAGGCTATGCCTCGAGCAACTGTTGCACTTCTTTGGTGCTCTCCAAACTCCTCACATTCACCATGATGTAGTGGTGCGGGCTGAAGCATGAACCAATTGTGAAATATTTGTCACTGTTTATAATGGCTTTGAACTGAAGATAATTTTCCACATTCTCTATTTATGGCACCAGGTTTGCTACCCATTACCAGATGGTAGCGTTAGAGGTCTGTGTACATGTACAACAGAAAATTTTCAGATATTGAAATCAGCATTTTAGCTTCTTTATACATTTTGGAACGTGTTCGATTCAACATAAGCATGCTTATTAAACTTTGTGATCTTAGTCATGCCAGCATGATAACAATGTATCAATTACCAAAAAATACACCAAAGCAAACAAAAGCAAAACAAAAAAAGTGATAAACCACTTTAAGGTTTTTGTTCCTGTGTTTTCTCCAAAGTAAGTACTAAGCAACACCATGAGTACAGTCATCTGTTAACACAACAGTGGTAAAACTGATCTGGTTGCACTGTGATGCACAATAAATTTAATGTATACACATACAGTATTGTGAAAAGAAGTGCAAATAAGTGCTGTTGAGTTTTGCTCTTTGTTTTGACAACATTTCATGGAATTTTACCTGAAATTTCTGTGTCTGATGTTTATTGAGACAAAAATTTTGGAATAGTGAAAATTTGCAATGAATATCTCACACACTGAATGCCATTTGTCTGGCACACGACAATGCAACAGCACTTTATTGACATGTCTATCAACATCACAACCATAACAGAATCGGAGTCAACAACAGGAAAAAACTACCCAAACGTTAATATACTTCTATTAAATTTAGCTGAGAATTCGCTAAGGGGTGGGAGGGTAGGAAAACCGTTGCACTGTCCAGCAAGAAAGAAAAACTGAATCACGTGACCAAGCGTGAAACTGACTTCCTGACTCGTACCCAAGTGCCCCATTCAGTGTGAGAGAACTTCGTTTCCTGCCTCTTTCACAAGATCAGCCGGCAGGAAAAACATTTTACGAAGCCAAGTAAAACAATTTTGTACCAGTAGAAACTACAGTGTACATTGTAAAGACTTCAGAGTTTTGAAAAAAAGTTATCGTTCAAAATGAAATTTTCTTCATACCATTTGCACTGCTTTACACAATATATATATATTTTTTACTGCACTAGTAATATTAGCTATTGACAATGTTTATCTCCTTGTTATCTCAAACCTGGTTATCATACCTTTTTGTATCTCACACTGAAACCCATTTCTGTTTTTTCTGTGAAGTAATTGTTCAGTGACTTCAAAAACGACCATTTATTTTTCCTTCAGTTACTTGAGGTGACTGGATTATGGTATCATTTCTTGTGGGTGCTCCTACTTCTTGAAAAGTGTTTAATATCACTGTTTCCTCATGTAATTTGCCTGTTGCTTTCTAGGTGTTGCTCCGCCAAGGCCACCAATGAAAGAAGGTCTCCTCAGTCGCCCTCCAGGGGGACCATATCCTGGTCGAGGAGGGATGGCAATGCATGCTCCCCGGCCCTTACTTCAGCCATCACCCATGGCGGGAGGTTGTGTTCTCATGGTGTATGGACTGCATGAGCACAAGATGAATTGTGATCGAGTCTTCAATATTCTTTGCTGCTATGGGAATGTTCTGAAGGTATGAAAATTGCCTGAAATATTTAAGGTTCACATGTTTACAATGTAATAGGCCATGTTTGTATTCTTGTTATTGGACAGGAACTACAGCCTTGGTAACAAGGGTTGGAAAAATTCATTCCATACACATTTTGCCCCTCCCCACCCCTGTGCAATGTTGACAAAACACTTTCAGCTAACACAATTTTCATTCTACCATTTTCCAACATTGTATAAAAATAAATAGTGTAAGGGGAATGGGGGTGCTGCCACTTATTCTGTAGGTATTAGGGTAAATGATTTCATGGGTTTGCCTATTTTCCAACACAATTTGTCCATGGTTGTAGCTTGCCATTCAGGCTCATGTAGGGGAATATCATTAAAAAGAGATAAATGTCATTTGCATTTTAAATGAATCCCCCGCATTAGCCTCAGTTGCAAGCTAGTTCTAGTCCAATATCAAGAATGCCAAAATGGTCCATTGTCGTACTGTGACCAATGGTAAATGAACAGCTGATGTGTATGCGCATGAGATAAGGGAAACAAACACCAACTTATGATTTGGAAGAAAACTGTTTTTAGCTAAGGTTCCCTTTAAACTCCCTATTACTATGTCTTGGTGAACCAACAGCTGGTATGAATAGTGAAATTCACCTGTAATAGTATCATCTTGATGGCTTACTCAATTCTCAGAACTGGTGTCCAAAGGAATCATAAGGCATTTGTTAAGGAGAATTTATCTTTCAGGTGAAGTTCCTGATGAACAAGCGTGGTGCTGCCATGGTAGAGATGGGTGATCACATTGCTTGTAACACAGTTATTCAGTGTCTGGGAGGACAGCAGCTCTTTGGCAGCCAGATTGACTTCAGGTTAGTTTTGTTTGGCCTGTGCATTGCTGATTTCCATTTGTCTTCATCAGGTTCACAAAGAGAACACAAACAAAAAAATTGTGAGTTGCATGTAAACTACTACAGATGATTGAGACACAACAGCTGTGCTTGTAGTTGAGAAGACAACAACCGAGCTACAGTTGGTTCTTATTAACAATTTTTGTTGTGATTTTTCTTTCTTCTTACAGTTGCTTGCAGCAAGTTTTATATTATCCATATTATCCCTATCTGTGAGTTGGTATTACAAGTTAGCAAAGCTCCATAGTATATTCATACCAAAATTCCCTTACCTTGTATTGTTGATTGTTATTGCAGTTTTTCCAAGCAGAAGTATCTCGTGGATTCCTCATCCGTCATGAATTTGCCAGATGGGACACCGTGTTACAAGACATACTCTAATTCCAAGAATCAGCGCTTTTGGACACCAGAACAAAGCAGCAAGAATCGTATCCTTTACATAAGGTTTTAAAAACTTCATCCATTTCTCACCATCTATACTATACAAGCAGAAGGTGGCAACAGTATTATTGGTCTCAAAATGCATATGTAGCCAAGGTTTTGCTGAGAGAGAAATTGTGCATACAGCAGGAACCACAGCAACTGCTCCTGTGGCAGCTTTAAGGTGACTCCATAGGGTAATCATTTATGGCGTTGCGCGCGCAAGTGTTATGTTTTGAATGCTGTTTTGGCATTCGCTTTCACACCCAGTCCTTTCAAACTTATTACATGTAATAACGAATGATTAAATAGTGTTTTGCTATCATCTCTGTTAAAATTTTGGGCTTTAGTCTTGAATTATAAATGCCCAAACAAATGTGTTTATTACTGTTTGTGTGGCTTTATTTGTGATTTTCTTGAATTTTCTTCGGTGAAATCTTCCAAAATTTTTACAACACATCGCTTCCAGCGGGATACGAATTTTAAACACGAAAAAAGTAGGGTTTGTAAAGGCAGTTTGGTCGATTTTTTCAAATTTATGTCTTTTACCGCTGCAAAAAATCTGGTCTTGTAGATTTCCCTGAAAAACGAGCTCCGACTAAAGTAAAATATTTACTACCAATCTGCCAAATTTTACGGAATTTCACCGAAGGAAACGCGAGAAAATTCACTGTCAGTTTTGCTTTTTGTGCTCATGTTGACGTCAGAAAATATCCAAAAACACTGACGTTTTCCTTCGAGCGCGCGCAGATTACTTGAGCTTTCATCCTTAGCACGCGTGCGATCGTAAAACTATAGGGAGCCACCTTAATTATGATTATACAGATGGCGCTTAAAAACAAACAAACAAACAAACAAACGAATGAACAATTAAAACAAAAACAAAAACATGAACGTAACAAGTTGGGGGAAAAGATCAAGATACATAAAGTATTTTGGCTAATCTGGGTGAAAAGCCAGATGTGATATGAAGTCAGGGAAACAGTTTTCAAAGACTGCCATTGTTTATAATTGACGTAGTTGAACTGGAGCAAGTTTGTAACAGGGACACAGATATCATTTGGCAGGCAAATAACTTGGAGTTAATGTTTTTGTTTGTATTATGACATTTTGGCATGTGGACGTCCGTTCCATAGGAATATGAACAGCTGTCGGGAAAAATAAATTCTAGGGTATTAACTGAATTCACTGAGCTAGTTCTCTACTCGTCTGCCTGGTACCTATGAAACTGGCAATGCTAAGAGGAAAGTTGCGCCGTCTTAAATTTGAATCAGTCTTTCAAGTTTGATTCTGTTCTTTGATTTTTGTTTTTGTTTTTTCTTTTCTTCAATGACGATATCGCACTCAACTTGAAGTGTATTGCGACATGTACATTTTCAAGTAATTTTAAAAAATGTTTTTATATAACTTAACTTTATACTAGGCATTTTTTCTCCTACAAAAGTCTTGCATTTCTTTAATGCTCCGCCGGACTTTTCTACAGAAAAAGTCAACGAGGTAAGTTTCTTTTGTTCAGAGTACTTCCCACTCGTCAACCTAGTGATGTGGTGTACACTAATATAGTGTTTTCTGCCACTTTCCTCCTGTTGTTCAGTGGTAGAGCCTCCCTTTAGCTGGTGGTTACTCCTCAGAAAACTACTGTTTCATAACATTTTAAGCCAGGCAACTACCATGTTCTGCATAGCAGAGCAGTTGCGAAATTGTCACTGTGGAGAAGTTAAATTTGTTTTAATTGAACTTTCAATCTATTCTTCATTGTAGATGTGTTCAAATTGTGGAGTTGAACGTCCGGTTGCTGTCAAAGTGTTTCCTAATGGTGAGTAAATTCATAATCCTCTCGCCCCTTTTTGTCTCTCCGCTCAGGAAAGCCGCTTTTCTCAAGTATTAGTAGAACATTTGAACAAGCAGTTGGTGTGTGTGGAGGGATAAGTACATATAGAGAACTGGAACAAGAGGGATTAGGGGAATCTTTGCAGATTGTCACGTAAGCTTGTTGTCACGACATTTCATGTTGCTTTTGTTGCATAGCAACATTCACGCCGTACACCGCAGGCTCATTTTCGAAGACCAACCAAAACATCTTCTCGGTTTCACGACATGAAGTACGCATTTTCAGCGTAAATCCTTCCTCGGAAGTGACCTCAGGTCACCCAGTGCTCACAGCACATTTGGGATTCGTAAGAATACCACGGATAACGAGGTGTTTTTGTTTTACGTCAACGAAAAGCCAGAAACTTCTTGAGAATATGGGGTCTTTGAAAGAACGAATGTTGTGGAAACAAGGAAAAATCTATCATACAGATACATGTACTCTGGCTTGATCTTGTTCGACGTGCTAGGATCGAGGGAAAGGGTCAAGATGGGGCATTTGAATTAAGAACCGTAAAAATTGAATAACAGCTGTAAAATGAAAAGAAATCTTGACTTTTTTGATGATCATTTTTGTTCATTGTCATTATTGTTTTTGTTTTTTTTAAAATTAGTTTATTATTATCTTTTTTAACATTGCAGCTACTCGTTCAGCAGCAGGTCTTATGGAATGGGAAAATCCGTCCCAGGCCCTTGAGGTTCTGGCAGCGTGTAATCATTACGTCATACGTGATGCTGGTACGGTGAATTCATTACCAGTTTCAAATCTGAAGCTCTGGTCATGACCAGTCTCATATGCGGCCAGCTTACCTCCGGGAAACTCTTGTTATATTCACAGTAAATCCCTAGTGTAACACAATGTAAGAGACTGCGAAAACGTTTGGAATTTACAAGCTGGCGTTTTTCTTTGCTTAAATTCTTGTAACCGATCATCACTTGCAGACAATTAATAATTCCGCTCTGTATAAAAAAATTACACGAATCACTCCCACTAAAATCTGAATGTATAGATAACTATTTTTATATCCTTTATGGGACTAGAACTATATACTGCTGTATGATAACACTGTATTGGCATGCTGAAAGTTCTTGTTTGCTACTTAAACTTTTCTGTTCAATTCAGCGATTTCGTTTTCGTAAGCGGCTAGCTCCGGTTTTGACCACTGGTGTTGGGGGCACTTACAGGAGCTTCGGCTGTAGGTTATAGCTAGACGGGCTTTGCTTGATTTTGGACTAGAAATCGCTGCAACGCTTGCTGTGAGAAAATCTTGGACACCCTCATGTGTTTCCTTCTAGATTACGTCTGAGAATTTTCTTGTATATATGATGATATTTTTAAAATTCTCCTGGCCTTTTCTGCATCACAATGTCCGGATGTCTTATGAAATTTTAAATGTTAATCTCTTGTCTTTCGTTTCAGCTGCCAAGACAATCTTCACAGTTAAACTCGCCTTTTCGTCCATGTCAAGCGCACAGTAACAAGGGGCCTGTCGCCAACTCTACTCACATTACCCCTGGCATTTTTCGTCGACGTTGACTACCCTGTCAGGGGTAGGGAAAGAATTTAATCGACACCGAAACTCGGACATGTGACGGCAGAAAGAACTTTGCAAGCGACAACTTCAAGTCGCGATTTATTTTTAAGTTAAAAGGACTTAGAGAAAAGTATTAGGAAAAAGTTATAAACAAACCACAAGAGTTTCTTCGAGTTAACGTTTTGTTACTTTATTACTTTATTTTAACAGCATTTTACTTGAAACTTTCTTTTGCATTTCATCAAGTACTTAAAGATAATTATATTTTAGCGTTGAATTCCGTGATAACATTTCGTCCACTTAGACGTAGATGTGGAAAATTTTATGGTATGAGAGAATTAACTTTACAGTTGTGTATTTACCAAACTGACACTTACTGAGATTATTAAAATACCCAATATTACAGAAAGTGCTTGTGGTGAAAGTGGAATTCTTGTTTCTGTGAACTTTCATGGATTGTCCGTCAATCAGGAATAGAAGTTGTGGTAAATGCCTTCAGCTTTTCAGAGTGAGTTCTTGAGGGGTTGGTGGATACCAATCATTAGAAAACCCAGAAAAGAAATGGGCAAAAGGCGATCCACAGATTGTGCAACGTGCATGAAGTGCAACACGAGAGTTCAACTCTATCGGGGTTAAAGTCATGCTCAATACTGGGATTAAAGCAACGAATTCGATTATTTAAACGAAGTTCATGTTAAGTCACGTTACTTACAATATGAAATTCTCTTGCTGATGCGAGAAAAGTTGGGGTTCAAAATATACATATTTCATTATCCACATAACCAGTAACCAGGGCAAAACTTACTTTTAATCAAGCCTTATTTACAAACACTTAGTTTTACCTTTGTTCTGGAAACATTATGCAGACTCGTGGTTTCGATGTCCTAACAATTTTATACAGATAAGAAGGCTTTCTATTACTGTAAATGTTTGGCGAGCTTTGGATTTTGATAATTTTCTCAAACTGTTCGTCAAATTGAAATATGCGCCACGAAATTCCCGAGCAAAAACCTGGAAAGAGGCGGCATTTCCAGAAGGAAAGGCTATTCTCCAAGTCAGTAGGCCTTTTTTGTTTCAAAACTAGTCCTCGTGTAAAACCTTTCAAAAGAAAATGAGGTTCATAAGTTGAAGAAGAGCCCGTTGGGGAAACAGATTTTTGCGTGAGGACTCGTTTTGAAACAAAAGCGCAAGGCACTCGGAAATGGCCTATTGATGCTTCCAAAAATGCATTTGTGATTCGAGTTGGTAGGCTATGAAAAGAATTTGAATATGAAAGTCCTTTACCACTCATGCTTAGCTCCAAACCAGTGTTGTGTTGTCGACACAGGCGAAGAGGTACAGCGGTGATCAGCATTTACAGTACCGTAACTATAATGGCCAAAGTTTCTTTCGTTACTATTAATTGCCCCTGGACTTCCATCGAAATCACAGCCCCATCCCAGTTTACTCTGGTAACTCTTAATGCTCCAAGCTTTCCCAGCTATTTGGTTTGTCCCGGCAGTGCAGTTAGAGCACTCATGTCCCCGGATGTTTATGTACTCCTCCTCCTCCTCCTCCGTTAATACAAGGATTGCCACGACAGCATCTGTTCACACAGCGATGTATTCCCGGGATGAACTTTCCTCTGCCCTATTGCAGAATGAAAGAAAATAAACGAACCGACCTGAAGTTAGACCGGGAAGAATTAAGCAAATGAATGAGTAAATGAGGGACGGACGAACGAACGGAACGAACGAACGAACGAACGAACGAACGAACGAACGAACGAACGAACGAACGAACGAACGAACGAACGAACGAACGAACGAATGAATCAACAAATCAATAAATTAGTTCACCTTCACTGTGTTTCTCCTCACCAAATCATAATAATGAACTCCTTGTTTTCCTTTCAGTGCTGCAGGCTCTAGTTCCTTATTAACATCGTTTAGTTTACTGTTATTTTCCTTGGAAACAGAGGAATAATTTATGGATGCACATAAGCAGTCATTTTTACAAGTCACGTGACACTAGGCGGCGCTGTAGACTGTTAATCGCGTAAGCACATGACCCTCAAGGACGTGGTTATAAACAACATCTTCGTCGACAACAAACTTGAAGTTTTGGCAGATTACATTGCTGTCCACGGCAATGAGTAGGGTCAGGTGTGAAACCAAAGCCAGCACTCGTAACAAACACAAGGCACTCATAGTCAAGCTCCTATAACAACATAGAACAGTGAAGAAATAAAACGTTGTTGAAAGGTTTAGCGTGACGAGTGAATTGTCTTTTCAGAATTCGAAAGAAACGTCTCCAAGAGGATTTGAAACTCTTTCTTCTGGTCCTTTCGTGAGTTGATTGAAGTGAATGTCATGGATTCGAAATATAGTACGAGGAATTTTAAAACTCTTCATGATATCGCTTGTCTTCCGTAACGTAAATATATGGTTTATTAACAGATACGAGCATTTATGCACGTTAAAATGTTTTTTTTTTGGGATTATTTTTGACACGAAACAAAATCCGTGCTCACTTTCGAAAGAGTTAATCGTGCATTTGTAAACCCATCTTCTGTAGTTTTAGGTCCAAAAACTCTCTTACAGGCAACATGCCTCGCGGGTAAATACATCTAAAATGACAAACCAGGATTCGTTTAGGAGTAACTAGAAGATTCTGACAACTTCGAATATCAAATATAAGTGAACTCACCCACCGATATGCTTAGACAGTTCACAGTTTGTTGTAAGTTTGTTGAAAACCCGTAGAAGCTAGCTTGCTAGCCGGTTTGCAAAACATATCTCGGCTAGAAAATCCTGACGCCGTCATACGTGTCGTATATCACATAATTTACAGATCAGCTCTGCTTTGATTTTAGTATTAATAACAGTTAATTTTTAAACGTGTTTTTGGCGTCCACTTGGCGTTTATTATCAATACATTTTGACTTTAAATTAAAACCGCTTAAAACCGCTTAAATTTCTAAAGAAGTTCTTGCTGCGTTGTTTGCACGTAAGTTTAGTTTAGAATGTAATACAGGAGATTAGCTGTAAAGCAACTAAATTTGAGAATATACTTGAAAAATTAAATAGGCTATAATCGGGGCGGATGTCACTCGATGGTAATTAATGTCGTTATTGTACATTGTAGTCACCATCTGCCTTTTTATTGGCTAAAAGCCTACAGTTAATCCTGGGAAACAGCGCAACCTACAGATTATTTACTAATCTGCTAGCAGATTAGTGAATAATCTGTAGGTTACGCGCGCATGACAAAAACCATATCCAATAATTGTTTATGGTAATGCCGATGTTAAAATCTTATCATTAAATGTGTCCAGTTATTCGCTAGCAAGTAATTAGCCAACCAGTTTACTACCTGTAGAAACATGAATCTGGCCTTAAAAGGTTAATCAGTGGATCTTTTATGTATTGCATAACATAATGTATCCCAGCAAAAAATATTTATTGTTAATCTGAAATGTTTTCACCTCCATTGGGGGTTTCCGCCTCATGGATGTGACTCTTCACTGGAGACTCAAACAACTGGACTTTTCATTGATAGAATTTTGCAGTCTTACTATACTTTGCAAGCTAGTTCTTAATGAACGATGTAACATTTCAGTTAGACAAGTTAAGCAATGCACTGACCCAGTTTTAAACCTAGAAATTAACTGCAAGAGGATCGAATTTCGATGAGTAAAGGACATGTGACAAAAGCCTAAGTACTTTTTAAAGGCAAGATCTATGCTAAAAATATTATTACTGTAATATTTCACGAAAATGACAAAAATTATTCAAAGATTGCAGATTATGTTTCTGTTGACGAAAATTAATTCAACAAGAAATATTTCGACACAGTAAGAGATTAATGAACCTCGCTAAGCAGGCACCAGAAATTCGAAACAGAAAATAACAAAATTAATTATTCAGTACGAGGTAAATGTATATAACGTTATCAGCTGTTATCACTTGATGTCCCTATATAAAACAAGGATTACCGTTGATTAAAATCGCTATTGGGATATTTTTCAACCCGCTGTTTGATTTAGCTTAGATGAGGTTTAGAAACAAAGTACCTTTTATAAGTGTTCTGTTTTGTCAACACACCAAACACCCGTGGATAACCAATTCTACGGAATCCACAATGAGAAGCTTTTTCGGCTTATTGAAACACATAGTTGTCATATTTGCCGAGGAAACTAAAAACTCTTTGTAGCAGTTGAGAATTTTATCGGTGGGGAGAGCCTGCTATGCTACAAACAGAAGTTCTTTAAACTTCAAAGAATTTAGTTTTACCCATGGAGCGCTCTAGATGCTCTTAAACAAGGGCATCTAATTAGCTTGCTATATTTTTGCCCTTTTCCATTTCTCCTCTTACTTGTCTACTTTATATTTATCTTTGTAATTTTAGAATGGAATAAATAAATAAAATGAAAAAAAAAATAGCAACATTTTAGCCTTGTATTTAGTCTGTTCTAGGATTTTTTCTTGGAAATTCGTGTCGTAGCAGCGATGAAAAACTAATACGCACGATTGTCACAGTTTTGTTTTTAGGATGAAAGACCCGCATGAAAACCAGCTTAGACTGATGTGGCTTCCTTTCTAAATACTGTTATTTATTTATTTATTTATTTATTTATTTGAATTGTTTTAATTCTCATTTGTCAAGAGTTATGTTACAATTATTCCACGAGTGCACATTGGATATGAGACAATAGCTGTATGTGTATATTCTAAAATCGATTTATAAATAATCGATTAGTATACACCACACAAGTGAGAGCTTTTTTCGCGATCTGATTGGTTACTCGGAAGTGATAAACAAAGTACTTGTCTTTCTCAACTTTCATTGGTTACGTTCATCGTCATTTATTTTCGTCGTCCCTGTGGTGTGTCTGGATTTTGCTTGACTTTAGCTAGTAGGGAGATGCTGTTTAGTTTCCACGGTCAGTAAATTTTAGACAGATATAGACACCTACCTATGCTGTTTTTCTAGATACCTAAACCCAGATCAGTTTGACTGGTTCTTTCACTGGGTAATGGTTTTCATTATAGCTTTCATCCGAAAGTGAAAATGTTTCGGCATTATCATTATGGTAATTGTGTAAACAATCACGGAGTGTCCATGAATCAAGAAGGGAAGTCTTACCAAATGCTATCAGTTCATGCAAAACTTTCAGAGTGAGTTCGAGAGGGTTTGCTGAATACGAATCATTAGAAAGGCCAAAAAATTAATAAAGGAGAAAAAGAAGGCGATCTACAGTTTTCAACTGGCAACGTGCAACGTGCCTAAAATACAACACGAGAGTTCGCTTAAACCGGGGTTGAGAATGCTACGTTCAATACCGGGAATAAAGCCATGAATCCGGTTGTTTACATGAAGTTCCTCTTCAGCCGCGTCTACTTTAAACGTGAACTTACAGCAACACCAATGTGATAACCTTTGGCTGGTGAGAGATAAGTTAGGGTTCAAAATATGCATATTTCATTATCCACCAACAAGTAACCGGGGCAACTGAAATATTTCTGTAACGAAGTATTCCCGATTTTGACACCCAGCTCGATACAGCTTTGGTCAGCATTAGGCTATGTTTTAAAAACTTAGTATTACCTCAATTCATCAGTACTATCTTTATTCTGGAAACATTATGCACATTCGTGTCTTCGTTGTTCTAACAATTGTATACAGATAAGAAGGCTTCCTAATACCGCAAAGTTTTGCGCAGCGTTGGAGGTGGGGTGAAGAAGATCATTTTCTCTAATTGTTCCAAATATAACCCAGTGGTGAAAAGTACCATGGGATTTCCTCTCTTTCTGCTTTCGAGACTTGACTGTTTTTTTTTTTTTTTTACTATGTTACGTTTATTTGAAATAATTGTTTCCTTTGTTTCAGTGGCATGCCTGCAAGCTTAGTGCTTTTATGGCTAAGTGCATGACCACTATAAATAATTTAAAAATTGAAAATTAAAAAAAATTAAAAATAATTTACCTATGTAAAATTGCTAACAAAGGCGTGTTCTATAATTATCATCCTGGTTCTTGTCTTAAGATTGCAGTTTTAATTTGTACTGACAAAGGAGTCAAAATTCTGTTGACTACATATGCAACCGTGCGTTTTTGACCTTGACCTAATGTTCCATGACCGGTCACATGGAATAAGAATAAGTTCATTAATTACTTTTGTTTCTTGTATCACAAGTGTTTTTGTAAATAAACTGTAATTATCCTTGGATAATTAGTTTCTTTGCAGTCCCTGATAGCTCAAAACAAGTGCTGTGTTGTCGACGGGGGCGAAGAAATACAGCGGTGATCAGCATTTACAGCACCGTCATAATAATAGCCGAAATTTCTCTCGTGGTTAATTCCCCCTGGACTTCCATCGAAATAGGCTAACAAGACCCTGAGTCGTCATAGTTGCCAAAGAAACTAATAATTCTTTGTCGCGGTTGAGGATTTTATTAGTCGGGGCGCCATAAATTTAATATAGAGCTTGCTAAGCTACAAACAGAAGTTCTTTAAACTTCAAAGAAGTTAGTCAGTTTACCCATGGAGCGCACTATTAGCATCTTAACCCTGTATTTTAATATCTTCCCTGCAGTATTTTTAATTATTAAAGATTCATGAAGATAACCAATACGGACAATTGTCACAGTTTTTTGTCTAATATCTAGAATTATTATATGGAGAAGAGTGTTTTACTGGGAACTAAACCACTCGTAGATTCCATACGCCACTTCATCCGGGACCCGAGTGGCGTATTTTCCGTATGTCACCTTTGTGAGTGTCGTATCGTTCAATAACATCACGATTCCCGCCTTTTGCTTTTGTTGAATTGGTTTCTCCATATAATAAAAAGAACATTACACGTTGGCTCGAAGATATGGATTTTATTATATTGTTCTTGCCACGAGAACATAAAATTCATATCTTCTCGCCACCGTGTAATATCCTCGATATATTTAACAATTATTCCTCGAGCGCGCGTTGGATATGAAATGACTGATACCAACGAGGCACGTAACGACCTGTTAGCTGTAAGCATCTGATATCCAACGCGTGCTTTGGAATATCTTTTTTTTTTTTATTAAAATGGAAAAATTAAATAAAAATAAGAACTTAGGATTTCCTCTATTGCGGCTTTCGTGGCTTCCGTGAGTATTAAGGTGTAAAGGTAATGTCCCTATGCAAACTTTGTAACAAAGACATGTTCCAAGATTACTATCGACTTGATTATTTTTGTTTAATGTGTAGCAATAAAGTGTTCCAGGAATACAGATTCAGTGTAATTACGCTAAAAAGTATAATAAACAAATCGAATTTGGTTTAGCGTGGTCTGTACTCTTATCGACAACGATATGCGTCATCACGGTGGTCAAAATGTTGTGGAGTCACAAGGCGCAACCGAGCGAGTCCACAACAAATTTTTACCACAATATTTTTACCACAATATCAAGGTCAAAGAAAATGCTTTTTTTTTACAGCGCGAGCTGAAAAAGGCGTCGCGTGACACATTGACCCGAGCAGCTTTGCCTGGACTCTTATCGACAACGGAAAATTAGCCAATCAGATTGCGAGATTCGTAGCAATTGTGGTAAAACATTTTCTTGACAGTCCTGAGCTAAATTTTTCTGACTGAATTTTGCCGTTAGCAGCGCCCCAATAACTTTGGTCAAGCGCTCAACTAGCTTATGTCATAGCGGAGCTCCGGCGGCCCGAAGGGCCGTTAAGCGGAGTCCCATACCCATAGCGGAAAGAAAAGGAAACCCATGAATTGTTTTCCTCATGGTTATCATGGTTAGCGGTATTGCTCGTGAGCACGTACGTACAAAGACGACGACGACGACGACGGAGTCGCGCAAGATGGCGGCCATACTCCAACTAATATGCTGACAGAGACATGCACCCTCGGTTTGTAGAGTCCCTCTTTGATATTGGAAATCCATGTTATGGTCAATTGACACCTGTCAAAACAAGGTATCCGCTGACCAGTATCATGTGACCATATCGCGGGTTCAAGTTTAGAACTTATCGAGATCACGTGTTTTTTGTAGTTGAACGCTGACCAAGTTCTGGTTTTCGATTGGATCGCGGACTCACGTCAGGTTAACTTGTTGGCCGAGTGTTTCGGTAGCCGGCTAACGCTAACCCAGGATTATAAAAGTGAACCAAAGTATAATTTACTTTGTGTATAAAAGTTTTTCACTGCTTTTGTTTTGTGTATTTTGAGGACCTTGAGATTTTTCAAACTCAAGACAGAAGGCCAAACAACAGAAACGGAAAACTTCACCGTAAAGTTACAAAACTCAAATCAAAATTCTCCCATATCCTGGGTTAGCTTAATCGGGCTTTAAACAACCCGGCCCAGGAGTTCCGCTTTTAGGCTTGGCTAAATCTATATATTATTCTCTTCTACGTATTGGATTGAGACGTGTGAGTTCTAACCTGGCAATGGCCCTGTACTGCGGTTAAGGTTTAGGGCCGTAACGGACGTCCTTTCAATTTTTATAAATGTTATGTCTTTTCTACTCTCAGACGTAGAAATAGGCGACAGAAAATTGTCGGGCACAAACCGAGAAAGTGTTCGAGGCTAAAACTTTGACAAAGCGGCGTCCATTCCAGAAACAAAGACTATTCTCCAAGTCAAGTGATGGTTTCGAAAATAAAGTTATGATTCGACTCGGTGGGCTATGTCACGTAAATGCGTGGACTTAACTTTGTGCATTTGAATGTAATAGTCCTTTACCACTCATACTTAGTTCCAAACCAGTGTTGTGTAGTCGACGCTGGTGAAGAGGTACAGCGATGATCAGCATTTACAGTACCGTCACCATAATAGCCAAAGTTTCTTTCGTTACTGCTAATTGCCCCTGGACTTCCATCGAAATCACAGCCCCATCCCAGTTTACTCTGGTAACTCTTAATGCTCCAAGCTCTCCGAGCTATCTGTTTTGTCCCAGCGGTGCAGTTAGAGCACTCATGTCCCCGGATGTTTATGTACTCATATAACTGACACGTATTACTCCAGGTGTCAAATATGTCGTGACCTTCCAGCTTGGCGCGTGCATAGTCGGTATATTGCAGACCCTCTGTTGGGAAGTTACAGGTAACTCGTAGGTGTGTTGAGTGATTGGCAAGGGATTCCATCTGTGGTAAGGACAGGCGGTACGAGTTCCAATCCACTTTATTCTTTGTATGGTTCACTGGGAAATCAACGCCAAATATTTTTTTTTTGAACATGCCTTTATTAGCCAAGGAAAACGATTGTATCAAAGCCCAAACAAATCCTGGTTCTGATTCCATGTCACAGAAAACAGAAAACGCTTCGTTTGCAGAATCAAAAATGAGGTACTTTCCAGATGTCGAGGCCCCGTTTTTAGCAATGTCTTTACAGGTTCTTGGATGTTTAATCTTGTCACATCGCCGGCCTGTGTGAGTGTTGGGGCAGGTGCAGATAAACCGTGGGCCGTGAGGGTCACAAATCTCCTGACACACCCCTCCGTTAATACAAGGATTGCCACGACAGCATCTGTTCACACAGCGATGTATTCCCGAGATGAACTTGCCTCTACCCTATTGCAAAATAAAAGGAAATAAACAAGCCTATAGGGAAGACCGGGAATAATAAATAATATGAACATATTAAGCCGGGGTAAACCTGTTAGCAAATGCTGTTATCAAAGGGTGTCCTGGGCAACTAAAAATAGAAATGAAATAACAATAAAAATCCTAAAAAGAATACAACATATGTCGTAAAAGATAAAAACTATATACGATTAATAAAAATACTTATAATATTAAGAGCTTTCACTAAAAAAAAGTCCTTAAGCATTGTTTTAAAAATAACAGAGAGTGAGTTTCCTTCATGCATGTCGGTAGATTACTACAAACGTGCGTTCCGAAATAATAGCAGCCTTTCTTTGCAGTTAAGAACTTAACCTCCTAAATATATAAACACCGCTAGGATTGTCAGAGTTAATCTGATTGCGTTTCATAGCAGTTCCAAAGATCGCATATTCAGTTTTGTTAGAGTAAATAAACAGTTCGTTCTTGATAAACCAATCGTACAGGAATTTGAGCTCGCCTTTTAACACTCGCTAATATCCAAGCGAGTGAATTGATGAGCGAACGAATGACCGAACGAATGAATGCACAAATCAATAAATTAGCTCACCTTCACTGTGTAGCTCTTCGCCAAATCATAATAATTAACTCCTTGCTTCCATTTCAGTGCTGCAGGCTCCATTTCTTTGTTAACAACACTAAGTTCACAGTTATTTTCCATGGAAACAGGGAAATAATTTATGGACGCGCAGAAACAGTCATCTTTACACATCACGTGACACTGGGCAGTGTTGTAGACTGTCAATCTTCGAAACACGTGACCTTCAAGGATGTGGTTATAAACAACATCTTCGTCGACAACAAACTTGAAGTTTTGGCGGGTAACATCACTGTCTACGGCAGTGAGTAGGGTCAGGTGTAAAACCAAAGCCAGGAAACACAAGGCACTCATCGTATAGATACTACAACAACATATAGAACACGAGGAAATATAAAGCTATTAACAGATGCAGTATTGACAATTCTTGCTTTCAAAATTCCAACCCTTTTCCTTGTGTTTTTTTCGTGGGTTGGTTGAAGCAAATGTCATGGATTCATAACATAGCACGAAGAATTTTCAAACTCTTCATGAAGTCGTGTATCTTACTTAACGGAAATATATGGTTTATTAATAGATAAGAAAATTTATGCGCGGAAGAATATTTGCTTTTGTGATAACTCTTGACAGAAAACAAAATTTATGTTTGGTTTCGGGAGATTTAAAACATTTGCATTACAAACTCTTCATGCTGTCGTTTGTCGTACCAAACGGAAAATATTTATTTTTGTGATAGCTTTTGACACACTCACACACAAGAAAAGTTATTCTCAGCAGTTTCGAAGAGTTAATCGCACATTTGTAATTCACCTTCTATAGTTTTAAAACGTCATTCTTCGCCTTATTTTTTAAAAAAATATCTTCTACAGGCAACATGCCTCGGTAAATAGCTCGACAGTGACAAACCAGATTTCGTTTAGGAGTAGCATAAAGAATCTGACAATTTCAAATATCAAATATAAGTTAACTTATGACTTACCCGCCCATGTGCTTAGAGAGTTTACAGATAAGAGTGTTGAAAAGCTGCAAAATCTAGCTTGCTGATTTGAGAAACACCTCTAGAAGAGACGCCTTCATATGTGTCGAGTATCACATAATCTACAGATCATCACAGCTTGTAGCCTTAACAACATTGATCGATTTTTAATTAAACGTGTTTTTCTCATCAATGTAGAGTTTGACTTCAATACATTTTGACTTTAATTAAAAACAAAAAGAAAAACCGCCTTAGTTTTTAACAAGGTCTTGCTGTGCTGTTTACCGTACGCCGTTATGTAAATTAAGTCAAGAATGTAACACAAGATATTACACTGTAGAGTAACTAAACTTGAAACAAAATGCTTTAATTCAAATGGGGGCTGGTCGATGTCACTCGATAACGTTCGTTAGGAGTTAATGTCCTAGTAAGTGTTCTACTGATGTTAGGATCTTGTGATTTTTCTAACAAGTACCAGTCCAGTTTACGTATGGATACAGGATCCTAGTCTTATAAGGTTAATGGATCCGGTGCGTCCGGAGTAACATAATATATACAACCAAAACTATTTATTTTTGCAAATATAAGTTAACTCACCTGCCGATGCGCTTAGAGAGTTCACAGTTTGTTGTACGAATGTTGAAAACCTGTGAAAGCTAGCTTGCCGGTTTGCAAAACAACTCTAGAAAATACGCCATCATACGTGTCGTGTATCACATATTCACAGATCGAGATCAGCTCAGTTTTTTTTGCCTCAACAACATGAAATTTCATCAATTTTAAATGTTTTTCTCATCCACATAGCGTTTAACTTCAATACATTTTGACTTAAATGAAAATAAAGAGAAACCACCTTAATTTTTTGAAAAAGGTCTTGTTGTGCTGTTTGCACATGTATTATACGTAAGCAAGATATTATCAAGGTAAGAGAGCGAATCCCCCATATAGGTCCTCTAACTAAGGTAATCCCTCTTAAGTTATTTTTAGATATTGTGCCCAGTTCTTCCGAGAGATTACGCTGTAAAACAACTAAACTTGAAACAATACTTGCAAAAAGAGTTTTTAATGGGGGCCGATGCCACTAGCTCGATAGGAATTCGTGTCATAGGTGTTATATTGATACAGGAGCCATAATCGGGGACGGAGACCGTAAGTCTTGGGATCCGCGCGCACCTATGATATGGGACAATTTTTCTATTTTTAGAACAAATTGCGCCATCCTGACGTCATATATCCGCGCGGATCCACGCACGTGTCGGGGGCTCTCGTGTGGATGTTGTCACGTTGAGTGATCGAATGGTGAGAGCTGCGAGATTCTCTTGCAGATTTTTCACAGCGATGGCAGGGAATAAGGCAGGGAATAAGAACCAGGACTCTTATATGTAGTTTTATGCTCTGAGCTAAAGGAAAAGGTGAGTTTTTTTTTTTTCGCGCTGTGAATGAATAATATCTGCTCGCGCTAGGTGTACGTGTAAGTTTTTGCGCTTGTTCTGTGAAGAAAAGTTATGTAAGAAAACTCTTTACTCTGGTATCGAGTTGGTATGTGAGTTTCCCAAAAAATGCTTAATCATAACCAAACCCTGTTTTTGATAGTTTCTTATGGTCTCTGTTTGTTTGGCGCGTTTGCAAAAGTTTTTGAAAGGAAAGTCTGACGCGTACATTCAGTAGCTCATTTGTATAGTGCAGCGCGTGCTCTTTCAGGTCCGAGTCGGTGTTTTCAATTGTCAACAAACCTTGACAAAGATTTATTTCGTGTTCTTTTGTGCCGAGATGCTGCAACAATTTTCACCAACGCCAAAAGGCTACTAATATCATGTGTGTTTCTTTAACATAGTGAAATTTTACACGGCGAAAATAAAACAAACAAGGAGTTTTGATAACTCAACCAAAAAAAATCAAAATCGTTATTCGAGTTGATTAAAGCGTCATCGTAATTTTGCTGATTATTTCTGCTGTATTCACATATTTTCTCATAATATGTTCTCAAACATTTATCAACCTTAAACATATTTAAAAACTAGAGATATTATATGAGTTCGATGTACGTTTTTACAAAAGTGGGGAAGTCCAATGTCATGTTTTACTGACTGTACAAAACACGCATCGGCGGGCGCTCTTATTCATCGACAACAGACAATTTATTGGATTTTTGCACAAACAAAACTGAGCAGCATCTACAGACATAAACTTAATTGTCGTTTATTGGGCCTTGATAAAACATCAAGCGTTGCTTACAATTCAGGCGAAACTCAAACTTGCAATTATTTTTTTTGTTTTACTTTTCGGTCAAGATAGACTCCTCGCAAGCCTGTGGCAATAGGAGGGAAACTTTGAAGTCCTGAAACGCTGCTATATCCAAACATACCCAACTAGTTTTTTGATGTGTTTTGGAAAAGTTGTTAATCTTCAACATATGTGAAACTTAGAGTGGAGTTATGTACAGCTCATGTAAAAGAACCATCCGTCGGAACACAACTTGGTCAGCGATATATATCTAAGCTTAGCGGAACATACCTAAATTGGACACTGTCTTACTTCACTCAAACTGGAGCAGCTTACGACGAAAATACTTACGCAAAATTCCAACAGACGTAAACGGGTTGAGTTGTGGGCCAAAAACATGAAAAATTTTGGGGAGTTTTGGACTCCATTTTCCCGCGCGACATCCGCAAAAATCCTCGCAGCATGTACGCGCGTGTGCCTCAGGCGATGGCGCAATTTGTTCTAAAAACAGAATTATTGCCCCATATCATGGGGACAACCCCAATACTAGAAATGGCGCGCGCTTACGGTCTCCGTCCCCGATTATGGCTCCTGATTGATATAATATTTAGATATTATTCATGTTTCTTGTTATTTACTACAGACCAGTTAACGTATGGATACAGAATTCTAGCCTTATAATGTTAATGGATCCGGTACGTACGGCATGACATAATGTATACAACAAAAAACATTATATTTAAATTTAATATTTTCGCCTCCTTTGGGGGTAAAATCTTCCGCCAGATGGATGACTCTTCACTGGACTCAAACAACTGGACTTTCAACGATTTTCATTGATAGAATTCAGTTCGTAATAAACCATGCAACATTTCAGTTAGTTAAGTTCTACACTGCGTCAGTTATAAACAGAAATGAAGTGCAACAATCAAATTTCGATGCGTACAGGGCATGTAACAAAAGACCAAGTACTTTTTAAAGGCATGTACCGTGAACACTGCTGGAAAATTTCACGAAAATGACACGGGTACGAAAATGACAAAAGTTATACTTCAAAGTTTGAAAATTATGTTTCTGTTGACGGAAGTTAAATCCAACAAGAAATATGATGACACAATAGGAGATTACATGAACCTTGCTAAGTAGCTACCTGAATTTCGAAGCAGAAAATGACAAAATCAATCGTTCAGTACGAGGTAAAGGTTAAAATCTGTTGGTTTGTCAACGCACCAAGCACCTGTGGATAACTGTTTCTATAGAATCAAGTGTAACAAACTTTGTCGGCTATCAAGACCCTGAATTATCATATTTGCCAAAGAACTTAGGCCCCGTCCACATGTAGTCGGATATTTTTCAATCCGCAACTTTTTCTTTCCGGATTCAAAAATTTCCCCGTCCACACGTAGCGTATTCAAATCGAATTCACCTGTCCACACACATCCGATGGTATCCGGATTCACTCTAGAGAAACTAGGCCTACACGTTGTGCCGCCATGTTGGTTTATTGTTTGGTAAGAGACTGGACACGATTTTGCCACGTCATCGAATTCGAAAATATTCGGATTTGCCGTCCACGTGTTATCGGATTCGTCGCGGATTTTTTTTTTTTTCTCACTCTGGAGAGCGAATTAAAAGATATCAGGATTCGCCGGATGCGTGTGGACGGATGCCGTATCCGGAAAGAAAAAGTTGTGGATTAAAAAATATCCGGATACGTGTGGAAGAGGCCAAAAATTTCTTTGTCGCGGTTGAAGATTTTATTGGTCGGGGCGCCACAAATTTAATATAGAGCTTGCTAAGCTACAAACAGAAGTTCTTTAAACTTCAAAGAAGTTACCTTTTCCCATGAAACGCTCTAATAGCATTTTAACCCTGTATTTTAATATGTTCCAGCAGTATTTTTAATTATTAGAAATTTTAGGAGGTTATCCAACACGCACGATTGTCACAGTTTTGTGCGTGATATCTAGAAATATTTAACAATC